>NC_056733.1:1277982816-1278080316 GCF_019279795.1 Protopterus annectens
GTGTGTATGTATAAAACACTGTAACCTCTCCGGAGCAGTGTCACATGTGTGCTGTCAGTACTCAGTGGAAGAGGCGTGTCATGAGCTATCCTAGAGGACATCAGGAGACTGATGGTGTATGCCATGGATACCACCGATGTGACCTGAAAACCTGCCCACAGTGTGTCTGCACCCATGCATGCCAGTAAGCCGGAGCACGCATGTGTACGCACGTGTTAGCCCGTGTGCGCATGTGGAGTGTGGAAGAACGAGTAAGCTAGTGTACGAATAGTGAAGCCTGTGTAATGTCATGTATGCGTTTGTAAGCATGTGTACTACACACATCACACACGTACTGCACACACAGACACACATGCTGCAAATACTACACACATCAGTGAAATGGCACATGGATGGAGAATACATCATCAGACGTAACAGTGCTGTAAACTACGCTACAGTGATGGTCATAGCTGCAATGCATCATGCCTGCTGAGATACACCTGGAAGTAACACACTGTGTGTTCACAGCATGCTAACATCAATACAGTGGAATAAAGCCACCGTGTGCAGCAGCATCAGGTTAGTCAGATCCTGCATCAATGTTACACATCACATGTGGTGGCACAGGTGACATCATATGCACAGGGTGTGGTGTTAACATTTCCAGAGCAGTCATTGAGCCATCCAATGTAAACGTAGGTGTGTGTGTGTGTGTGTGTGTGTGTGTGTGTGTGAGGGACAATGGTTATTGCATGGCCCAATGGTGGTGCAATGGGTGTGTGTATGTGATAGCCGTAGCTGTTTGTGGTAAGTGTGTGTGTCTGCATATACACAGGTACAGCATGTGTCAGCTATATACAGGAGATTGTAGGACAGTCACATACCGTACCTGTCAGGCTGTAGAGATCCCCATTACTGGCCATGGACACCCCTCCATGCATCCAACACAACCCAGTCCTGCACCTGTCAATGTCTACACATACAGTCCTGGGATCTGTACCACAACCTATGGATAAACGTGAGTCTGTAATGTTAACCTGAGGTGCATAGAATTGTCTGTTACTACAGATGGATATGAGCCATACTCACACTCCATTGTAATAACCACTGCTGACTGTCGCCGAGATCTGCATACGACCATTCAAAGATGCTGTACTAACATTGTTTCCAATGCCCATGTAATACCCAGCAACACAATAACTGGTCACTACACATGTATAACCCACGATCACTACAGCACACAGTATGTGCACTATCACAGAGCCATAGCAGATGTACATACATCCAAGGTGCTCATGTACAGATAATGCAGCACATTCAAGAGTGATAATCCCAACATACATATCTATATACAATATACATAATATATATATATATATATATATATATATATATATATATATATATATATATATATATATATATATATATATATATATATATATATATATATATATATATATATATATATATATAGATACATACATACATACACACACACACACACACACACACACACACACACACACACACACACACACACACACACACACACACATGGCAGGGTTGGGAGCAGAACACAAACATAAGCACTGTACCACACGACAGCATTACGCAGTTACAGAACACGCTACCATGATCAGTGGATCACGTAATTCACACAGGCACACGTCTAGCCTGCAGACAGCAGCATTAAAGGCAAAGACACCGCACGGATGTTATGGAGAATGAATACTGTAAAAGCAATGTACTGTTGTCATGCAGCTGGAAACACACACACACACACACACACACACACACACACACACACACACACACACACTTGGCAGGGCTGGGAGTCGAACATACACCTAACTACCCTAACACACTACAGCATGACGCATTTACAGAACACGCTACTGAGATAACTAAGCACAGCAGTCCCAGAGGCAGACATCTAGGTGCATGTCATCATCCACAAAGGCAAAGACGTCGGTAGGAAACTGCTGTGGTGTGAGGCATCTAAAAGCAAGACTGAGTCCCCAGGCGGACGGGAGAATTCACGCAAACACACACACACACACACACACACACACACACACACACACACACACACACACTTGGCAGGGCTGTGAGTCGAACATACACCTAACTACCCTAACACACTACAGCATGACGCATTTACAGAACGTGCTACTGAGATTACTAAACACAGCCGTCCCAGAGGCATACTTCTAGGTGTGTGTCATCATCCGCACTGACAAGGATGCCGACAGGGATTGTATAGAGAGTGATCAGTCTGAAAGCATACAGACATATTACTGTCCCACGGTACACATAGACAAACACACGGCAGTGGTGTGATCGTGGCAACGTAAGATGTACGGTGCATCACGACAACATGACATAGTCACAGAACGCCCCACAGACAGTACACCCTTTAAGATAGTCGACCAGTGTGTACTCAGTAGGCATCCATTGTGACACCGAAAATGGACATCTGTTGCCTGGATGACCACCATGGCTATACAGGATGTCAACGGCCATGCACAGAGGGACATCACCGACACATGGTGTCACTGGGCATGGCCACAGGCTTAGTAATAGACATTCGTTCGGACTGTACTGTGTGTCGCTTTACACAACGGCGTACTGGGCATGCTCACACACTTAGCAGTTGCAAAGGGCCGTCTTGCATGCGGACGGAGTCTCAACTCGCAAGGGCTCAGTTGGGACTGTCATGTATGTCCATCTACACAACAGTTGGGCATGCTCACACACTTAGAAGTTGCAAAGGGCCGTCTTGCACGCGAACGGAGTCTCAACTTGCAAGGGCTCATTTGGGACGGTCATATGTGTCCATCTACACAACAGCATACTGGGCATGCTCACACAACTAGCAGTTGCATGGGCTGTCTTGCATGCGGACGGAGTCTCAACTCGCAAGGGCTCAGTTGGGACTGTCATGTATGTCCATCTACACAACAGTTGGGCATGCTCACACACTTAGCAGTTGCAAAGGGCCGTCTTGCACGCGAACGGAGTCTCACCTTGCAAGGGCTCAGTTGGGACGGTCATATGTGTCCATCTACACAACAGCATACTGGGCATGCTCACACACTTAGCAGTTGCAAAGGGCCGTCTTGCATGCGGACGGAGTCTCAACTCGCAAGGGCTCAGTTGGGACTGTCATGTGTGTCCATCTACACAACAGCGTACTGGGCATGCTCACACACTTAGCAGTTGCAAAGGGCCGTCTTGCATGCGGATGGAGTCTCAACTCGCAAGGGCTCAGTTGGGACTGTCATGTGTGTCCATCTACACAACAGCGTACTGGGCATGCTCACACACTTAGCAGTTGCAAAGGGCCATCTTGCAAGCAGATGGAGTCTAGACACGGAAGGGCACAGTAAGGTATAACTGTCCACACGCACAGAGCGATCACACACATGCAGTGACCAGTACACACTCAGCTGCCATCACAGTTGTCACAGGTGCAGATCCCAGATGTACACACTGCAGTCTACACTGTAGCCCTCGAGACATCACCATGTCGTTGCTGCAGCAGTACACAGCCATACATTACCACAACACTGTGACACATAACCAGTGGACTGTACAGAGGTCTACAGCAACTGTGCAGGGTACACATGTACTGACAGGGTGCCAACAGGTGTTATGCATTGCAAGTATACCACTATACATGACCAGGTCAGCTCAAGACATACCAGGGGATCCAGGTCTTACACAGCTGTGACAGATGAGTGTTGCTGTACACCAACAGACCCACATGTTTGGATATGTCAAACATGTGATTGTAGTGGATGTGTGCATGAACCACACACACAACACATATGTACATAGCTAAGCCTTTGCTGTCCCCCATGCAGAACAGTAGCCTAAGCAATCATGCGCACGCAAATGGAAGGTGGGTCCATGTCTGTTGAATGCTCACAGTACAGGAGGTAGCAATGTTGACGGAGGACACATTCCCCTGTAGTAGTCGCCCATGACACCCGTGATATCATACCACAGTCCATGTGTCATGTATGTCAACACACATGTCCACCAATAGCAATGCATACAAACATGGCTACAGGAGACACATGTAGGACCAATGCACATGTACAATCTGTACTGTGCATGCAGCAACCATGCATGTGCAGTGGCCGATGTCCGTAACACAGCTGTGACTAACTACAACATGCAGTCGCAATGCAGCCCCATCATTGACAACTGTATATGGTGACATACAGACAGTACAGTTGGTTGTACATCACGTATCGAGGGATCTGTGTACATAAAGTGGTGATCCACCTGTGTAGATGTATGTGTGCTGGGGATGGCTCACAGGTGTGTCACACGCCACCCTACCATGCCATGTGCAAACAGTACGCTATGTCACTGTTACTTGATGGTGATGACTTAACGCATACACAGCAGTCAGGTGTAACCAACTGTATGTCACATGACACCTGTATTACTGACATCCTCCTGTGTGCACATAGCCACAGAATTGCCAGACATAGCGTTGGTACACATACTGCGGACAGTACCGCTGCATGTCTATCAAACGGATCATCATATGGCAGGTGTATCATTCCCAGCACTGCCATGTGTGTCCGGTTGTGTGACCACACTTGCCACATATGGTGGGGACTACGTCCCAGATGTAACACATCCCTGTACACCGTTGTAGAGATCTGTACATACTGCAGTGAGGAAAGCATGAGGTCGGCAGGTGTGGTGCATCACACACATCGGCTATCCATACACACATATCTGGTCACCACAGTGTGTGTGTGTGTATGTATGTATGTACGGCTGTCCAGTGCTTGGTGTGAGGGTGTATGCAACCATACTGTGGAAACAGGATCACTAACCCCTCATGGTGATGCAGTCTACTACCCTGTTGATGCCATCGGTCCCAGCCATACTGGCTACCTGTGCATGTCTCTTCTCTGTGCCACGTCATGTGGGTGCAAAGTACTGCGAGGGTGATGACCACATAGGCAAGGGTCCACACATGAACACTATGGGGTGTGTTATAGTGCTATAGACCCCGTGAAAGTGGCCATGTTCCTGTACTGTGACAGGGTATTACTGCTACACAATGTGGCCTCATGCTATCAGGTGGCCTCTAACGTCATCATTGGCCTGACCGCTGTGTACAACCTCTGCACCATGTCAACATACCTGTATTGTTAAAGAACAAAAAAACAAAAAGAACAGTGGCCAGTAACTGCTAACGAATCCACGAAGCACAATACGTTTTAGCGCTTTCTTTCACCTTTAATATAAAACGTGAACTTCATCAGAAAAACGGGAACTCTCCCATGTTCCCGTTTTAAATGCATTGACAGGAAATTATGTAATCAATTAAATTGTCCAAATGACTATTTGAATATGAATAACAATAAAAATATATACAGAAAACTTTTTCAAAATGTAATCATGTGTAAATGGTTTTCATTTCTAATGAAAAATAAAAAGAAAAATAACCTATGAAACAAGCATTAAAAACCTTGCATTACAAACATCAATCCCTATTTCTATGAAAATGTGTATTTGTGTCAGTATTCTTATACCGACAGTAAAATAATCAATCTCAAAAACGTAAACCTCTGTAACTGGTCAGGCAAAGCGGTTCGATGCCTAAGCGCTTAGTTTTTACATATACAAGACTTATTATTTTACAGTACATGTAAACTACTTGTTTTTGAATAAATTATTTAAATTCCATAATGAATCAAATGCGCTTATTAAATCACATAGTGCATGCACTATGTGCACTGTATAATGTACTACTCAAAAAAAATTTCCCTCTAAAATTTATAACTAAAAATGATCGTAACCACACTAAATATATTGTAACTGTGTAACTGCAAAAATAGATGTGTATGTATATAGGGATTTCAAGAACTCGTGTGATGTAGTGAATAAGAAGTAACGCATAAACAGTAAATTGTAAAAACATATTTCTAAAAAACCTACATTCATAGTGGCAAATCTCGTACAAATGATCAAAATACCTCCAGAGTATAAAATCCTAACTGAACTAATTACCCAAAAACAAATAAAACTAGTTATGTGAAAAGTGACTTTGTCTATCTATACAACAAAAAAACATTTGATGTTTATTATTTCATTTAGCCCTGGAGGTTGATCTGCCCCTAGAAGTAACTGCCATAATGCCTCTTTTTGTTCCAACTTGTTATTGACATCTCCTGATAAAAGACCTTTTTGTACATGATCCAGAATAAAAAATTCAAACTTTTTAAAATTGGGTTTATGTTTGTATGGAACCTGACAATCCATTCAAAAATTTACAGGACGTACCAGTCACAAACGCAGTAAGTAATCAAAACAACAATAACTTACAAGTTTGTAAAAAATCTATTTTTGATTTAGAGTGACTGGTTATCAGACACACTACACTACATTTAGAGATACAATATTTAAGTGAGTGCATTTCACGCAATATTGTACCTCAAGGTTTAAGAACTGCAAAGTTCCCAAATTGCATTACTCCAGGAGACGAACTTTGTAATACTTTAATAAAATTATACAATGACGCAGGAATAGCTATGATGCGTGTTTTGGTGAAACACTATGAGACAGAGATGAAAAAAATGATGGAAGACATTAAAACTTTAGATGACAACATAAAGCAGTTTAGTTGTTTTCCACAATTTTTGTCACTCTATAACAGCATTGAGGCGAAAACGGATAGACATTGGGCTACAATCATCACAAGGAAACAAAATAAAATGCGGAGAGACATCTATGCATATAATGCTAATGAAGCTTACATTTGTGCTTATGGTGAAGATAAGACCTTAAATAATACACATACTACAGATCCGAATTTGACTTCCAAATCTTTTGGGTCTGAGAAGGGAAGAGACAACATGAATGACAATCAATCTTTTTCACCCTCTATCACAGTCACTCATGCTGGTCATAGTGAGGTTGAAAGTAATGACATTCACAAGGCAGGAAACAACATCGATTCTAGTAGCACAGAGGTTATTGCTACTACAAGTTTTGCAGGGGTGGTCAGTTCCAATACCAATCAAAAAGTTGCCCCTTTTCGTACACAGGGGATGCAAGCAAATAGGACTACCAAGTGGTTCAACTCCACTCAACACAAGGGGAAACCCAAAGGGAAAAACAAACGCTAGTGGTGATATCATCCGCTGTAGACATTGACTATTCTCTGAACATTGTTAATATGAGTGATAGTCATTTTTCTGAAGCTTGTAAGAGTGTTTTGAAAAAAAGGTTTCAATTTCACTCCATCCAACAAGGTAGAAATTGGTAGATTGTTAGTGGATTTTAGAATTTTTATGCGCAAATTGAATCTAAAATACATCATGAAAGATGTTTGTATGGTTGGTTCTAATCAAAACAAAGTACTAAAAAGACCAAGTACCTACAATTCCCCTTTGGTAAATACACTTCAAGTTTTTCAAAAAAATTGTGAAACAGAATTTAGGGAAGTTTTAGAAGTAAATGCACAGGATAACCTGACAGATTTAGAATGTGAAGCCTTGGTACAACTGTCTCATACTCATGACATTAGGGTCATGAAGGCAGATAAAGGGGAAAAGATCGTAGTAATGAATACAGTGGATTACGATAATGCTATCACCCTACTGCTGAATGACATAAATAATTATTTAAAGGTTAACTCAGATTTCATCTTAGGTTGTTACAGAAAGGTTAATACTTCTCTGTTTGACATGTTTTGTCAAGAAGAAATAGACAGAGAAGATTATGATTTTATGTTAATAGAACAACTGAAGATGGCTAATTTCTTTGGTATCCCAAAACTACAATATGATAAAGAAAGTTTAACATTTAGACCTATAGTGTCAGCCAAACATTCGAAAACTGAAAATATTTCTCTATGGCTTGACAACACTTTGAACCAGATAGCCCAAAAAGCAGAATACTTTTTAAGAGACTCCTGGCACTTGTTGGAAATATTAGTTAAGGGAAAATTTGCATTTAAGGATGTCAATTTTGCAACTTTAGACGTCAGGAGTCTCTATACTTCTATAGATCAAGAAGAAGGTATAGAGTACATGAGAACTTATTTAGCGTCTAACACAGATTTGGGTGGTTCAAAAATTAACACAGTATGTTCCCTAATGGAAATTGTCTTAGACAACAATTTTTTTGCATTCAACAAAATATTTTACAAACAAATATCTGAGGTTGCGATGGGTGCCAGGGTTGCACCAGCATTTGCAAATATTGTTATGTCAAGTTGGGAACAGGAACATCTTAAAAATCACCCAAATTTTAATAAAGCAGTGCTCTATGTTAGGTACATAGATGACTTGTTTTTTCTGTGGACAGGTGACAAAACTGAGTTCGACAATATGGTACAAGATCTGAACAATACAACAAGTTTTTTTTATTTTTTAAATCTAGTGGGTATGGAAAAGATATTGATTTTCTTGATCTAAGTTTGTACATAGAATCAACGAATGACACAATACATAGTAAGCTATATAGGAAACCTTGTTTTACCAATCAATATCTTCACAAAGAAAGTCTTCACCCCTCACACATGAAGAAAAATGTAATAAAAGGCCAAATGATTAGGCTGAGCAGGTTAACATCAGAAGACAATATTTATTACAAAGAATTATCTTTGTTAAGGAAAATGTTTATTGAGAGGGGTTACAAAGGCAATTGGTTAAAAAGTTTAGAAAAGGAAGTGAATAAACTTAGAAAAGGTGTAGCTAAACCAATTTTGTCTATTAGTAGCACCGAATTTATGGTACAAGTTAGCCCACACAACACAAACAAAGAAGATGTAGAAGAGTTTTACACTGCATTTCCTCTTCCTATATCTAATGAATTATGGTATATCAGAGAAATTATAGAAAAAAACTGGAGGATTATCCTTGGCAATATTGACCTTATGTCCTGCTTGGGAATTAGACCTAGATTTACATACAAGAATGTGACCAACGTTAAACACATTTTGGAATACAATAATTATGTGTCCAACACTACAGTCAGGGAAGTGAGTAACAAGAAAGGTACTTTTTCCTGTAAGGACTGTAGGCAGTGTCGTTACATAAGTAACACTTCTTTTGTGACACTGAAACATCTAAATAGAACATTTTGGGCACACAAGTATTTCAAATGTCACAGTGATCACGTGGTATACATAGCATCTTGTATGACATGTTATAGTTATTATATTGGTAAAACAATAAGGGTTCTAAAACGCAGAATTTATGAACACACTTTGGCTATCAAGACTAAAGATAAAAATAATTCCCTAGCAAGACACGCTCAGTCATGTACTAATTTTAAAAAGTTTGAATTTTTTATTCTGGATCATGTACAAAAAGGTCTTTTATCAGGAGATGTCAATAACAAGTTGGAACAAAAAGAGGCATTATGGCAGTCACTTCTAGGGGCAGATCAACCTCCAGGGCTAAATGAAATGATAAACATCAAATGTTTTTTGTTGTATAGATAGACAAAGTCACTTTTCACATAACTAGTTTTATTTGTTTTTGGGTAATTAGTTCAGTTAGGATTTTATACTCTGGAGGTATTTTGATCATTTGTACGAGATTTGCCACTATGAATGTAGGTTTTTTAGAAATATGTTTTTACAATTTACTGTTTATGCATTACTTCTTATTCACTACATCACACATGAGTTCTTGAAATGAATTTTTTTCAGTCATAGGGGAAGTACAATGGATTAGTAAATCCATAGTATTAATCTCATTAATTTAGAGAAATACACACACTAATAGAAATCCCTATATACATACACATCTATTTTTGCAGTTACACAGTTACAATATATTTAGTGTGGTTACGATCATTTTTAGTTATAAATTTTAGAGGGGAAATTTTTTGAGTAGTACATTATACAGTGCACATAGTACATGCACTATGTGATTTAATAAGCGCATTTGATTCATTATGGAATTTAAATAATTTATTCAAAAACAAGTAGTTTACATGTACTGTAAAATAATAAGTCTTTTATATGTAAAAACTAAGCGCTTAGGCATCGAACCACTTTGCCTGACCAGTTACAGAGGTTTACGTTTTTGAGATTGATTATTTTACTGTATAAGAATACTGACACAAATACACAATTTCATAGAAATTGGGATTGATGTTTGTAATGCAAGGTTTTTAATGCTTGTTTCATAGGTTATTTTTATTTTTATTTTTCATTAGAAATGAAAAGCATTTACACATGATTACATTTTGAAAAAGTTTTCTGTATATATTTTTATTGTTATTCATATTCAAATAGTCATTTGGACAATTTAATTGATTACATCATTTCCTGTCAATGCATTTAAAACGGGAAGATGGTAGAGTTCCCGTTTTTCTGATGAAGTTCACGTTTTATATTAAAGGTGAAAGAAAGCGCTAAAACGTATTGTGCTTCGTGGATTCCTTAGCAGTTACTGGCCACTGTTCTTTTTGTTTTTTTGTTCTTTAACAAGGTTTTTCGGCTAGTCCATGTTCTTTGAGGTTTCAAGTTTTTAATATACCTGTAATGTTTCCCGGTATGTATGTCACATCTCTGTCCGCTGTAGCCTGTTCAACTGACCACATGCTTCAGGTGCAGTATATGTGTGGACATCTATGTCATGTTCGGACATCTGTGTTATGTTCAACTGTCCAACAGTCAGGTTGAGGGTACGTGTAGCATGCTGATATTGCCATACGTGCCTGTGAGTACTCCACAGTTACACATGGGGACAGCAAACACTGCTACCTGTAGGCACATGCCAGTACACCATAGGAGGCAACCAGGACATTACCAACATGCTGTTACTGTTGTAACCGAGACACATACTGTGAACATATCACAATGCATGCTGCTCCTGGACTACATGGTATGACTGGTGCATGTTGACAGTACACCATTGATGTCACATACACATCTCTCAGTATTCAGACACGTTCAATGCAACATACACATCCCTCAATATGCATACACAAGTAATGTTAGATACACCTCTCACATCTCAGTATTCACACATGACCAATACAACATACACATCCCGCAATATGCATACACAAGTAATGTTAGATACACCTCTCACTATTCTGTTCACCCTGTGCATCAGACCATATGAGCATATCCCTGCACCGATGGTGTGGATGACAGGGATGCGGCACAGGCTTCATCATATGCACAGGGTGATACTGTTTGCCAGGGGCATAGGCTGCTCCAATGGATGACATCATGTGTGTGAGTAAGGGTCAGTGATTTGAGTGGACATGTCTGTTCCGTATGCATGTGGGTGTTGTGGAGCCCTACAGTTGTGTTTGCTGTGTGTGTGTATGTGTGCAGACAGTTCTGTCATTTGTGAGGGCTACACAAGAGTATTATGGACAGCTCCAGATTGTACAGACCAGGTTGTACAGCTCACTGTGACCAGACACGGCCACGTGTCCTGTGCCTGCCAGGGGTTGCACGGGCACTACCAGGCAGAGGTACAGAATGGCTACTGTCCGATGACCCGCCGGGAACATCCAGGGCCACGTCCATGTGGCCTGCTGTGACCTGGTGTGGACATTGCAGCACCAGCTGCACTGCTACTGCTACTGGCACTATGGGATTGGCCATGTGAGGTGGCACGCTCACATTGACCTGCACTAGGTGGTGTAGCTGGCCTACGTCCATATGTCCTATGCCTCACCCCTACCAGATGTTCCAGCACAGACAGCTCATGCTCACGGATTGCCATGCCACGGTTGAGGATTCTGACCATGTCACCCAATTGCCTGTCCAGAACATCAGCAAGCTGCTGTTGAGCACCTGCCAGTGCCTGGATGTTGTTGTTTAGGGTACTGATAGCAGCCCTCTGCAGCATCTGCCCTTCTTTGTTCTGCCATTCGGCATGTGCCTGTGCCACCATTACAGTCTGGAACATGCATCTGGTGATCATAGCTGCTGCGCTATGTCCTGCAGGTGCATGTCTGCCAGAGGTCCTCCTATGAGCAGCACCAGCCACATGCCTGTGTGGCACATCTGCAGTCAGTATACTGCCACCATGGTGTGGAGACACACCTTCTGTAGCCACCACACGTTCCTGTTCAACGCTAACAAATGCTGACTGTCCTCCCTCTATGGCCACTGTAGATGTGGTATGTGTTGGTAGCTAAACTGTGTGCAGGGAAGAGGGGGACATAGCTGGGATGGCAACCGTTGGCACAGATTCTGCCCCTGACATCCCTGCCTGTACCTCATGCATATGTTCGTCACTGCTAGCATCTGTGGGAACACTATCAGATGGACCGCAGGAGGTTAACGCACCTACATCACCTGTGAATGCAAAGAAATACTCTACATTACAATAGACACACACACACACTGACACACACACACTGACACACTGACACACACACACTGACACACACACACACACACACACTGACACACTGACACACACACTGACACACACACTGACACACTGACACACACACTGACACACCGACACACACACTGACACACCATGCATGTGAGATGACAGATGGCATGCAGCATGCTTGTGATACAGCTGACAGCATGCAGCGCAGACATCAATAGTGTTTGTAAGCATACCCCCTGGAATGCACACTACAGCAGGCAGGTGTCATATCATTATCCATGCAATTCACACGATCATGGTAGTATGCATGCATCCCCATGATACACCATGTGGACCAGAACAGGATAACAGTACACATGGCTGACGTGGCCTTGACATGTACTCTGCTGACATGTTCATTAACATGCAGGCATGTCTGACACAATGGTGTTGTGACACGTGCACAGCATCGTACTGGATATCACATTGCGATGTTGTCCATATGCCCTACATATAGAATGCATGTTGAGCAAATGTGCATGGGCATGGTAGAGGACTGGGCCATCTACATTGCTGTACAGTGTGATGTACAGACACTGTGTGATTTCATGGCATCATGAGGCATCTATATTGCTAAACAGTGCATGTTATGTACACATTGCATATCCAGAACTGCATGCATACCCATGACATACCTGTGGATTGTGACCTACGATGCTGAGGTGTATACACACCCAACCATGCTGTGTCATGTGACAGGTCACCAGAGGACATACAGATGACACCCCTGCACGATGACTACAGAGTGTTAGCTGCCTGGCAACCATGTCCACACATAGCGGACCTGTCACGTCACCATTTCACACATGACATTGATGTACCATGCACACATGGTGCACAGCTAACAGTGATGTCCTACGGCAGGGGGGAAAAGTACAGTTTCTGTGGCCTGGTGTCACTGTCAGTGGAATCTGTGAAGGTGACTACCGTCATGCTATGACACAGACATCATGTTCAACACATCTTATGAGGTACATGTCACTGACACCTCCACTAGCTGTGCACAGGCATTTATGATGTGCAGCGTATGACATCACCTGTACAATCGGTCTAGTACGGCTGTACTTGGACCATGTGTGGACAAAGTGGGACAGGGTGTATCCACATCCCGTCTTCTGTGTGGCTATATGTCTCTGGCCATCCCCCATGGCCATGTGTGCACATGTGTTGGTCATGTATGTGATGGCTGTCTATCACACATGTCTGTGTTGTCCCATATGACATACACCCATAGATGTTGGTTATGTCACCATCCACAGGGCTATGCAGATAACAGGTGTATGTGTGGTATGTGGGGTATGGGAAATTGTGACAATATTGCAACCAAAATGCTATGTGTCTCAGACATGTCGGATAGAGCATCACAATGTGTGAAACCATTGCAGGGGCATATAACACAATGGTGATGCCTGTGGTCTTCCCATATCACTGCTTACTGTGCGGTACTGGTTTGTGTACCACACATGTTGTTCCACTGTATAGTACATATGCCTCCGTTGTAGAACACCTCCACTGTTGTATGCACAGCTGGACACACATGTAGCAATGACAAATACTGTAGTTTCATGTCTGTGTATCATTTCAGTTGTATATATTGCACATGGGTGGCCTGTGTGGATGATGGGTGATGCAACCTGTGTATCCATGTATTAACTGGCCACATGGTGAATAGAGCTATGCTTTGACATGCCTGATACTGATGATAGACTCACCTGCAACGGACTCTTGTCTATGTGGCATGCCAGAGGTACCTGTATAGGGTGACACAGCAGTATGAACATTATCCATGACTGTATGACAGCCACAGGGTGCACAGTGCAGGTTAACACATTCGCCTGTACAATAGCATATAGTCAGCACATGTGTGCATACCATACCTCTCACCCTCTTAGAACAATAAATGTGGACAAAGCCTATTATGATGGGGGACATATAGGGACAACTGTGACATATTGCTCTTACTAACCTGGATATTTGATAGACCAATAGGTTTGCATGCACATGGGTTTGCAACGGAATGTGCAGTCGTAAACACAACTGTATGTCATCATTTAATGACTCCATTCCTCAGCTCTTTGCCAGAAAGGGACAGATATTAAGGGGAACACACTGACAATATGAGGCAGACATCTGGACATCCTGCAAATACCCGTACAGTTCAGAGGTATGGTGCATACATAGGGTAGCATAAAGCATTGTGTCCACATACCTTGCATATGTTATTACATTATATGATGTACACTGACACATGCACGTACGTGGGATATACTGGCCATATGTTCAGTACTGACTTACCAGGCAACTCCAGGCTCATTGGTTGGGAGACACCCACCTCCACGATGAAGCTACTGTTTGTGGGGGCTGTTCTGAGGGTGTTCCCAGACTGGTCAGTAGCTCCTCTGTGTGTGTGTGAGTGGAGGCTGGGTTGGTGGCCCACCACCCGTACCACCTTGTTCCCTGGCGATTGCAGTGGCACGCTGTTTTGCATGATGTATGAGGTTTGTGCAGTGTCTGAGCACCTGCTGGTAGGTGCGGTTGTGGCTGCCCACTTCGTTGACCCTCCTGCGAAGATCCTGCCACAGGTCATCCTGCTGCTGTGCATGCTGTGGCACGTGGCTAAATAACACCTTGTAGTTCTCATGGAGGTACGGTATTACGACATCATCCTCCTGTCGGCTATATGCTGGTAGGCGTGTATGCGGCATTATCTGTAAGACATGATGAAGGTGACAGGTCACATTTACAGACATGTACAGTGATACTGCTGCACATACATTCTAGTACATATACAGAGTTATCTTTGCAAATCAACATGACACTAACACTACTGGCATGTATGTGTCCCACACATGTAACACCCAGTATGCATTGGATATCATCCCCATATATGTGTGTCACCTCATTAGTGTTCCTACTGCATGTGACGTCAGTCTCCATGTGGACATGTCTGTTTGCATGCACTGGTGTTCTTACCTATCTACCCATGCCTGATGTATCCACGGTAATGCTGTTGACCTAGATGCTGTGGATATGTCACATATCAATGCAGACACAGCCTTACTGGACTTGGGCAGTGACAATGCACCAAGTACGCATGGAAACCTGTACATGCATCTGTTTTTCCATAGACATCTACACTGCACAGCTGTTCAACATCCTGCCATGGATCACCTGTGTTGCACATGTGATAGACATGAGACAATGGCTAGTTGGACGTCATTCACAGGTAAGGTTATCGGCTATGGCATGTACGGGCTGGGTTTCCTAGCTGTATCTGACACCCATTACGCCACCATGAGGAGCATCAGTGACACATTACTGATCCAGATAGATGATACCACATCTACCATACGGCCATCACACCATGTATGGCAGGGATGATATGTGCAGCTATGTGGACAGGGCTGCATGGTATGGTGGGAGTATGTCACAGGTATGGCACAGGGATCTGTCCAGCATGTGGCCATCCTAGTCGTAGGACGGTGGTTGTCCATGACGTATGTCTTTCAGATCAGGCTATGGACATGTAGCATGTCTAACAGCATAGTGTGGCATATGTCTGTATGCAAGGTGGATAGCATGCTGTATACTGGAGGTGAGTATTGTGGAGGCTGGTATCAGCCATCCACGCATGGGCCCTACCCCTGGAGGGTGATGTGTATTCCAATATTGGTCACACAGTTGCTGTGTATGCCTGTCCAATGATCTCTGTGCTCATGGATACCACCCTGTCATGTCATGGGTACCTCAGATGACTACCTAAAGGGCCAGGGAGATGTCTCCAGCTCAGGGAGGTGTACTACACTACACCATCCCTAACACAGTGTCCATACTGTTGACCACAGCCTAGGTGTTTTTTAATGGGTACGGGGGTATTCCCCTAGTAGTGTCATTGCTGATATCATCCACCAGAATGTGCACATATGTCACACACATCACACACACACAGCCCATTCTGTAAGTTGTTCACAACACTGTGACAACAATTGCCCATAGGTCATGGCCATTCACATCATCACATACACAGATGGCTGACATTTGTCTGTGTGGTATGGGCTACAATGCGAGTGGGGTACATCACATTAACCCTGGTTTACTGTAGCTGACACCATGTGATATGCACATATCACTGTAGCACCTTTGGTAGTTGTGAGTCTGTCAACAGGCCACTAGTAAAACACACCTGTGACATACACAGGCATCTGTAGCCAAACATCCATACTGTCTTGTACATCTCTACTGCTAACATCTACATTGATAATGGTTCATGGACCTGCTGACCATACCCATCAGTGTTCTGATGCGGTGCCACCAATCACGACTGTTGTCAACACATGTGGGTTGATAGTATACAACACCCTATCTGTAATGTATGGGCATGCTCAGCACTTGTTCAGAGCTTCTTGGCACGTTATGAGCTACTGCTTAGTTTAGCACCCATTTCACACCAGTCCTCACAGGTACACTGTCTGTCCATACATTTCCAGCTTGATAACTGTACAACAGCTGTCGTACACACATCACTCACATACCTCGTGAGACATGGTGGTTTCTATGGCCTGTCCACCTGCCACGTACCACTTATATACAGGCATGTCCAACTGGCATGTACCAGTGCTATTGCCTGTCACTATGATGACTATGTTGTACATGTGGCAATAGAGCTATTCTCATGTCCACAGTCAATGCACACCTCCCAACATACAACAGTACAGCCTGTGGGGGATGCACATATGCAGCCCTGCTGGGGGTTATACTGTCACCAACCCTGACTGCACCTGACAGTCATGTGGGGTTGTGCAACATTGGCAATGCACCCCACACATCACATGGTCCCACATGATCCCCACCACAGGCCATACATATGGAGACACCTTGTACAGTACCCCTCCATAGTCTGTGTGGGCACCAACGACAGCCCACATCGCAAAACACAACCACACCAACCTATAGCCCACAGACACGTGTGCCCATCACATACAGCCAATAGGGTGTCATAACATACACACCACACCTGTCTTAGGTGACTGTCGGCAGTCACACTGCTGTTCCACTCAGCAGGCAACACAAGTGATAGTCACTTACATCCTGCTGTCCAGTAACTGGTTCTGCAACATAACCTATGCACAAATGCCACAAGTCAGCAGGTATGATGTGACTCCCCTTCCATGTTTGTGTGACTGAAGTTGTCACTCAGGGCACAGACTACGTGTGCAGGGACATGCAATAGCCCACCAGTGTTGTCGCCCTGATGGTGTGGTCTACGCCCTGGGAAACATTTTGTGGTCATCCGGACCTCTTACCACTGTACTATGAATGACTGTGTCACTCCCAACAGTTGTCCATGCTTCTGCTGTCATTCCACAGGCATCTAGTATACATCCACTTTGACAGACCCGGCCAAACAACATGATGTTGTGGCACAGTTGACCTGCACCTGTCAGCCCTGGGAGTACAGATCACATGTTGGACTCTTGCTGCTTTTATACTGCCTGTCTTGCACAGTGCCCAATAACAGTCACCACCAGAATGGGAACTGGCTAGCGAAGCATGTGGTCATGTCACACAATGCTTGACATCATCCTCTGTGACGTACACAGGCAAGGCACGCCTGACACTGCACCACTGCAATATCTCTGCAGTGACTGGGACCTGCCTCTTGTCTCTGCGGAGCACACCTGCAATGACTGGGTATAGACAGACAGTACCTCTCAGACACATACCTGGACTGGCACACCCACAGCTGAGGTGTCCCCATATTCCACTATGTTGTACACACATCCTGGCTGGTTACTTCGCACAATGCATCACAGGTGCTCCACGTGCATATAACTGTGTCCGGAACTACTGCTGCTACTAATGTGAGACTGACAGTAACCCACACTTAACTGTGATAGCCGCACATGTACTGACACATTAGGCGTACACTGTGCGTGAGTCATAACCTCCGCTCAGCTGGTTTGAACCATACACCACCTCCAAGACCAACAGTATCCTTGACATGGACACTACCAACATGTGACTGCTGTTCCACACCTGCGGTTATCGCCTCATTGGTGGAATCCGAACATCTTCTACCCACCCTTGTTAGCCACATACCGGCACCACACACTTCACGGAATACACAGTAGATGAGTACTACAACAACAACTACAGATGTCGTATGACAGTGTTAGTTGTTGTCGTGACACACGTGCAGGTGGACAATGCACATGCAAACACTGAGACATACCCCAGTGCACTTCAATAGCACGTACACGACAATGTGGTTCATGCTATTCCACACAGAGCCATGCTGGTACACACCAGAATACAGACGACACTCTGGGGGTGCAGTCCCTTGGACATACTTTACAACAGGTGGGGGCTGTTACACAGTGGTGTACATTCCCATGGGCAGGGTGACTCACTGGTCAGCCTTGGTAGGGACACAGGATCCCACATCACATACACCATAACTAGCTACGTACACATTACTGCGACACATTCCGAGATGTACCACAAGGCATTATGGTGGTATGTCAGTAGTCGTATGCAATACCCACATCTGCTCACACATACAACTGTCACTCTGGAACATAACAGTAACAGGTGATGTTTGCAACATGCCGTCTGATGGCTTCATTGCTAACATTACACCCTCTCACTCCCAGCAGGGCCACATTCCTTGTAGGTACATTGCAGTGTACCTGCAGCCACACCTACACAGTACTGACCTGCACTCTATATGTCCTAGGACACAGGCCCCTTGTCACCCTACAATATCCCTGGCTGTGATGTCCACAGAACTCTGAACAGCATGTCTCCCCACGGACACCATATTCAGTAATAGCCTTGTACCAGACATTGTGGCCCCTGACTGGCACACAGCAACAGTAACACTCCTCACAGGTGTCACCACACTGCACGACTGGGACTATTGCCCTACACACCTCACTGGACTGTTATGCATGGGTATAGGGCACATCATCATGGACAGCATTTGTCGAGTCTTTGTTGTGCTCCAGTCCTTTGATGCCAGCTGGGTTGGTCTTGTTGGGGCCAGAGCATGCCTCCTACACCTGTTGAACACCTTTCCTACAGTCGCCAGAGTAGTTGATGACGACATGGGTGTCCACACAGCCTGCATTGTCCTCTCGCTGCCATTCAGCACCATTCTCCATTCTGGTATTGACTACATACACATCCACCTGCACATCACAACATATGTCTCTGGATGTTATGCAATGTGGCTAATGGATGGGACACACACACTGAGGGTGGCATACCATATCACATACTGCAATCCAGTTACACTTAGCTTACCACAGTCCTCAGTCATGGGGCCCTCATGTTCGGTATATGCTTCCCTGAGGTACAGGCTACCACTGAGGGGACTTCCCTGCCTAGCTTTACAGACCACTGCATACCTGCACCATTGTTGCTCCACCAGCTGATACAGACCCCATCCATACAGGTGTCACTGTGACAGATACCGATATGAACATCATGGCCTCTACCTGCATGACACTTGGTGTGAACATCACCTTTGCAGTACACCATCCTCCCACTGGTTATCACATAGGTGTTAGTCCCCTACATACATGTTGCATTGTACATGTTTGTAAGACACATGTATGGCACACACACTCCTGTGATTACCACATTGCCACTGTGGCATGGATATCCTTCTATGTGTTTACACATGTCTGTACTGGGTGTGTAGCTGGTACATAGGCACCCATTCTACCTCTGAACACCGGACATATACACACATCCATGGGTACAACACCCCGCGTAGGGTGTACCTTACACAACAGCTTTACATAACCCAACATTAAAACGCCATGATGTTTATTGAGCTGCAACTGTTAATGTATGCGGCTTATGTACGGACACCACGTCTGTACACATTTGCAGACTACATACTCAGGGGTGACGTCTGCTGCAAACACAGGGCCCATGTCTGCAAATATGTTTATGGATATACTCCGCATACACGACATACACAATAGCCACTATCACCATGATGCTCATGGATATGTGCACACAGGCGACTGTGTGTGGCATGTGCTTGGGGGTTGCATTCCCAGACCGGACACTCACCATGCTTTGGGACATGATTCCTATGTACATCACGCATGGACAGTCAGTAGCAGTGTTCATGTGATACCTCGCTTGCTGGATGATGGACACATGTACGCCAGGGATCACTGCAGTGGCTGTACTGTGCAGTGATGCAGGTTACACATGGCTCTTCTGTTCACAGGACACTACCCTGGAGAGGTGCCACTGGTGTGCACACTGTAGTTGTTGTTACACATTGACTTGCCAGACTGCATGGTACCCCACTATGAGCCTGTGCAGCTATTACACATCCTTTGTGCATGGTTACTGTTATAGCCCTTCCAGTTAGATTGGCTGTCATGCTATTACAATGTCTCATGACTACGGGCCATATGTATACTGTTATTGTACACGCCAATCATATTCATGTTTGTCTGTCACATCTCTTCTGCTATTCTAGTATGGGAGTAATGCTTGCGTCCTTTGCAAATGCACAGAGTGGAGTACATAGTTATTTCATCATAACTGTTTATACATATCTTAATTGCATACTACTCACATGACTATATGATACCTTTGTTATGCATCATATGCCTGTTCTCCTGTGTAACATATCTGACGTATAAATCTACTGTACTATACATTACACATGTTTTACATGGTATCCCATAATTCAACCATTACTTGCACAGAGGTCCACCTTAGACATGTCATTGATGTTATATGCCCATACACATGCGTACTGTTACAGTATATCTACATATACTATCCCCTGCTATGGCACGTACTTATTGGACATACCCTGCCACTGACGGCAGGTCATGACATTGTTCTGTTTATTGCCATCATGTTGCATCCCTTGTGGTGTCTGTGCTGTTTACCATGTGGCCCACTGCTGGACACACATCTTCTACAAGCATTAGTATGATCAGCGAGACATCACTACATAAATACCATTCCCCACTTTATGCATGGCGGACACTGTTAATTACTGCAAACCAGGATATGCATACACTGACATTACGTAATACAGAACATACTATACATACAGTTAGTGTTCTACATATCTTGATATCGTTCTGGTGTTTTGTCTCTATCTCGCTCTTCTGCATCACACTTTCAACTGTTATACGGTATGAGCATGCAGTTTGCATATCTGGCAAGTCATCCTTATATACGTCTATACCTGCAATATGTGGTTTACTGCCACCATTTGGTGGTCCGGTGTGACTAATTATGTACACTTCAGCTGTGCAGCTACTCCATTCACCAATTACATGGCAGCAGTGGGGTATAACTGAATTCTCCACCTGGGCGTTGGCCATTTGCCCTGCCTTCGGGGAGACGGCCTGTATTGTGTTTTGTTGTGTGTAATTGTAACTGCTTTGTGTAGAGCCAAGTCTATTTTGGGGTCATGTCCCCCATGGATTGTGTGTGACAGCTTGAGTATGTGGTTCTACCTGTGACTGTACCTGTCATCCCACCCGTCTGATAAAGGACTATTGCAAACACCTGTTACATCGCCGTTTGTTCCGTTATACGACGGATACAATTTTGCATGGCGCCTTTAAATGTCGCTCACAAGATATGTCAATGGTTCAGCAGATGTAATTGACTAACTAGATGTTTCAGCTGTGGTTACGGTCTGCATTGCTGTTGTTTACAGTGTGGGGGATGTAGGCGGGTGTAAGTAGCATATACGGTTTTGTGGGGCTTGCATTTCTACGTAGTCCATATATATGTTTGTGGGCCCCTTCCCTAATTACAGTGCTATCACTTAATAGACTTCTATTACGGGAATTTACTTTGGGCCGTTGTTAATTGGTTTCTATATGGTATGCAGGTGCAGTTGATACTTCCATACCTCCAGATGTACGGTGATATGTGCAGGGATATTTGTAAATGAATGCTATCCCGTGTATGTCTATCCCAGATATTTGCAGTCATTGAGTGGTGTTGGTGTCAGACCATCTGTCACATGGCTTGCCACCTTTTCATATGGCCATAGTTGGACACTTGCGGGTCACTCAGTGGTGTTTACAGGCTGACATATGGCCACGGTCAGTACACAGGACAGCACATACTTTTATCCTTATTACATACCTATTGTTCTTGGTCCTTCACTACTTATTGGTTTGCATGTAACTTACATACAGGCATGAGTATTTCCTGCAACTATTGCATATTATGTGGGACATACTAATGTCCTACACTCACGGACAGTTGCCCTTTCTAATGTGTCATGTCAGGACACACCTGCCCGGGGGGGGGCTGTCCCTCCCAATGTGGGACAGGTGTTTACCGCATACCTACAGATAGCTATACCCGCACCTACCGTAATCATCTACCTCCGAGTTGCCACCTACAGGCACACTATGCAGACACACACACACACTTTAGTCACACGGGAACATGCATGGCACCCTCAACACACACATACACAGGCTACATCACTCACAACCACAGTTGTTCACGGTACCTACGTGGACTGCACCGCCGACAGCGGTGACTACATGTCCTTACTATTGTCCTATTGCTCGCAGTTCTATTGTTCCAGTACTGTGTTCTTTCTGTCTTTCATCCTCCTGGTTACACGTGTCGGTGTATGACACGTTCCATAGTTGGCAGTATCCTGTTTATTTGTACCTCAAAGTTGTTTAGAATGTCGTCGACCTATCTATATATTTGCAGATGCCAGTGACCCCTTGTATATCAACATATATCACACTATCGCCCTTTCTATCTGTATTATATATGTGTAGATATATATATATATATATATATATATATATATATATATATATATATATATGTATGTATGTATATATATATATATATATATATATATATATATATATATATATATATATATATATATATATATAGATATATACATATCTCGGACAGGGGTGGTGACAGGCACGCTACGCCTTTCATTGTGTGTTTGTCAGTGTATATTGTGTTTCCTGGACTCCGCATTTTTGTGTCTGTACCTGTCACATTACACACCTGCCATAAGTTAAGATTACCTCCCATCCCACTTTGTAAGGGACAATCTCTCTTTGTGCAGTTGTGTCCTGCGAAATATTTGTGAACATAGCAAATGTCCTGAGACTTTGGGACAAACATATTCCCTATAGCTTGTGTCATAGTTGCATGACACACTTAATCTGTATCTGACCCACCTACATGTTACAGGACACGGAACACGTACCTGCGACCATTACTAGACTATAAGCTTTTTATCTATGCAAAACACTGTTGTTCTGTTTTTCGTCCTGGCCGGATGTGTGCCATCCTGCTGACATCTGGTGTATGTCCCACATTGGTCATTTGAACTGTGCCAACTCTACCATACGTACATCTTGCCTAGCAATAGTGTTGGGTGATTGTGTACATGACTTCCTGTTCCACTCCTGGCAGTGGTCGTTTTACCCTTCAGAGCAGGCGCTATTTGTTCAGGGGAGACTAATGCTGGTGTCACCTGTTCTGTACATCATTGACCGTGATCTGCGCAGTGGTCGGTGACACTTAGCCCAGTTTCGCGCATATCCGTATAGTTGTATTTAAACATCGCTTATCAGCTGTGGGCAATGCTTATTCCCACTAATGTGTGCTACACATATTCTGATGACCTGCATCTGGAATGCATTACCTGTGGTGTCGGGATTATGTGACATCCCTTGCGGGACGTGGGACTGGGAACATGCACGACAGTCACTGCATGTACCACTTGGACATCTGGGTGTTGTACACGAATGATGTCAATTTGTATATGCAGTACACTACAGCAGTTACTCCACACTACACTCACATGGAAGACTCCGTTAGTTTACATCTTGATGGGTCCAGTTAATGGTATGTCCATGTGATGTTTACTGGCTGTACTCCAGCACTGGGTATGTATATCACAATTAGGTACACCCGATAATTTGCTACACCTTCATACGACCGTGGATGCAGCATGCCAGGGTGACTAATGCCTGTCATGGGTACATCCCCTGCCTTGACACTACATCCATGATTATATTTTGTGGAACCCCTCAGTAATGCGGCGGGTAATCCGTGATGACTGTGTGTATGACAGTGCTTACACACATGTGCTCCCGCGATTGCCTCTACTCCAGTATGGGAAAATTGCTTACTCGATGTTGTGGTGACGGGTGTCACTGTTTGCCCTGTTTGGTGTTTTGCCTCTGACAATCGGGCGTGTACCTACCGATGTACCTGGGAACCTATACACACAGCACCGACAGATGCTGATGGGCACATCTACTGTTCAGGTGTTGACAGTTCCATGTTCCCATGGCTGTTGCGTGTACAACGTTTGAGGGCTGCCTATGTAGGATTCCACAGTGGGCCACCTATACATCACAATTTACAGGTAGTCATGTTTGTGTGCCATCCATGTTACTGTGTGCAGGTGGGGAGGGGTGTCAGATCCCTCTGTGCCTGTGTTGGCCTTGGCACTTGCGGTGGGCTGTGAGGCCCTCCCCCATTATGACCCTGCTGCAGCTGTTTCCGCAGGATCATATTATGTAGCATGGCACATACTATGAAGATGTGTGCACACATGCCTGGAGAGTACTGCAAGGCTCCACCAGATGTGTCCAAGCACCGGAACCGTGAATTCAGCATCCTGAACACATGCTCTATGATGATTCTGGTTTGTGCATGTGCCTCATTATGGCGTTCTTGCATTGGTGTGTGTGCATTTCTGATGTGGGTCATCATCCACAGCTCCAGTGCATAGCCAGCATCCCCCACAAGGTGACCTTGTGGGATGTCCCCCCTGACAAATACCTGATACAGCTGTGAGGCATGCCAGATATGGGAGTAGTGGTAGCTTCCAGGGCTGCCAGCACACACATCCATGATAATGCCCTGGGCATTACACACAACCTGGCAGTTGATGGAGTGGAATCCCTTGCAGTTTATGTAGCACCTACCATGCTCACCAGGTGGTGACTTAATTTGTATGTGCATGCAGTCTATCGCACCCAGTACCTCTTGGTAGTTTGCCACATGGTGGAAGTGATGCATATTGCTGGCCAACTCCTCCTGAGTTCGGGGGAAGTGTATATGCTCATTGGCATGTGGTAACATGGCATCCAGGAACTGGTGTAGTACCCTGGATGCCGATGCCTGTGAGATCCCCATTATATCTCCAGTTGGCTTTTGAAAGGTACCTGTGGCTATTATTCGCAAGCTTACACATACCTTCGTGTCCACTGGGATGGGTTTCCCTCTGTTGTTTCTGGTTCTCAGGTGTGGCCGGCACAGCTCTACTATTTGCTGTAAGATGTCCCTGTCCACCCTGTAACGCTCTACTATCTCCAGATCATGTAGCCCCTGGTAGGTTACCCTTGGTCTGAACACTCTTCTCCTCCTCTGAGGCCTACAGTGGTTGTCGGCATCATCCTCCACAACACCATCGGTCGATAACACATGCTGATGAATCACAGCTATGGCAGCTCCCAACATGTACATTTTAAAAGTTCCCTGTCTGTTTACACCTATGGTGCAGTGTTTGGGAATACACAGGTGTGTGTTGGGTGCTTTCACACTTTATACTGTTTTGCTGTGAACACTGATGATGTCATAGGGTGTGTATGTACGATCGTGGCTACAGGTATCTTCTGTGTTTTATTTACAAAACCACTATTGTGCTGCCTTTGGTGTTGCATTACATTTGGATGCCGTGAATTACCTCCTGCCCTTCCATTTACATTTGTGCACATTACACCTACCATTTGCTGGCATGCATCCAGCTGCCTGCTTTCATTTGTACTTTCCTAGACCTGGCTTATCTTGCGTAATGTGTGCTATTGCCAATCTACTGTGGGTTTGCTTTGCTCTGCTATGACAGTACTCCTATCTTTGCATTCCAGGTCCTCCACACCTTTCTTTGCAATCCTATGCCTCCCCTATCCTGTTTTGCAGGTTTCTGCATGCAGGCTTGTCTACTGCCGTTGATTGGCCGTCGTGTGTTGATTGGTGTTAATTGCTCATTAGTATGCCAATTACCCTGCTTTGGCATTTCCTTCTTTTCTTCCCCTGACCTTCCTGTTTGTGCTATTGTTTGCGGCACGTGCATCCGCTTACCGGGTTTCGGGCACGAGTTCATCCCCGTACACATGCACTTTCGGGCACCATGTGTGCTCTCAGCTGAAGGGTTCTATACCCTCCTCCCCACCCCTGTCCTTCAGCTTTGCTTAGCAACGGCCAGGCCAGATTTGCATTGCTCCAATGTGCTTACTGACACGGTGGCACACCCCTCTGCTGATGTCATGTATCACCTTTGATACACTCCTCAGTGTTATAGCGCTGCACTGTCAGGTACATCCTTAATCTGGTGGGACGTTTGCGATTCATTATTACCTGCCTCATTTGTGTGGCATTGACTACTAATACATAGTTACAGCGCCGAAAACTGTCGCAGGCTCCTGGCAACCCTTGCGCCTTGTTTGTGGTGTGCCATGCCTATCATTGCATATTATGGTGCAATCCTAATTTGTCTTTCATTGCGATTTTCTGCCATTTTTATATATTTCCTTTGTATTCCTGTTTGCACACACATGCCCTGCGGTTGTACTGTGCGTTACTGTAGACATGACATTAAATATTGTTTTTTAGGTGTTGTGCATCTTTTCTTGTGCCATTGGCTGTGTATTTGTCCATTGGCATATGTTAACTTTGTAATACATGCGTGTGGTCTGCTTCCATAACTGCGATGTTCTGTTTGGGAAAATGTAAACTGTGTTTTTTGGTTTACATTTCCATGGGCTTGCGCTATGCCTGCACCACTTCGTGAAATGCTGTGTGCCTTCATTAGCATGGTGTGACACTGCACATGGGGTGATTTGCATACCTATGCCAAGGGCTGCGTAGATCTGGAGTACACCAGTAGTGCACATGGGATTGGTTCGTACCTGAATCGCTCGGCGGACATATTTGGCATTATGCCGCCTACACTATGCCTGCGCCTGGCGCAAGCTTCATGAATCCGGGGGAAAATGTCATAGGAAGGGGATATTTCCAAGGCAAACAGCTATGAGAAGAAGTAAATAAATGTTTTAAATCCATTTGGCAATAGGCACAAACAGACTTGGAAAAAACCACGAGAATAGTGCTACTGCAATTTGTAAGTACGGCAACCGAAAAACTTACAGAAAGTGGGACTTCAAGGTGCAGTAATCTGTTTTCAACAACATGATTAACAGGGTAAATGCAATCACAGTGCATAATGCTGTGTAGCCTATAGTTGTCCTTCAAGTGCCTTGTGCTGTCTTTTATTTTTTCCTTCACCTGTTGTTCAGGCAAGCTTCTCTCAGGCTCCCTATCAGGTACTTCTGCAATCACAATGGGAGATGCAGTTAGAAGAGACACTGAGGATCTTAGGGTTATCTGTGGGTTGAAATCGGAAAATGTACAAGCAAATGAAGTATGTTCTCAACTGTGTAACACTTCTGCTGTATATTTTCTGATTTCAACTGAAACAGTCAAAACCCATTTTTACCAGGCTGTATGGCTGCTTATTAAAAAAAAACAAACAAACAAAAAAAACAAAGTGGGGAGGGAGTGTGCCCCTGCAGCAATGCCTAAATCCACCACTGTCTCATGACGATGTATAAACTATACACCGGAATTGATATTGATAGAGTTTATAGTCATTTAGCAGAAATTTCAATCATGGCAATAGAACAAAAGGGTAATAAAAGAAAGTCAAATGGAGCAAAGGATCATCTGTTGGTAAATAAACTCATAAGGAAGAACTGTAAAAAAGGGGAAGAATCTAAGTATAGCATGGATTGACTACAAAAAAGCATTTGATAGTATCCCATGATAAAGGAGTGCTTAAAATGTATGATACACCCTACACTGATCGATTACATTACAGTGACCATGAAACAGTGGCAGACCACTTTGCAACTAAGCCGTGATAAAGCACAAATTATTATTCCTGGCATAAAAATTCAAAGGAAGATATTCCAGGGTGACTCTGTGCTTCTGTCTTGCCCTTAACCCATTAAGCTGTCTGCTTAGCAGATTAGGTCATCCCCCGGATTCATGAAGCCTGGCGTATGCGGGACAACGCCAAATATGTCAGTCGAGAGATTCAGGTATGAACCAACACCACGTGCACTACCGGCGTACGCCAGATCTACGCAGCCCTCGGCATAGGTATGCAAATAACCCCATGCGCAGTGTCGCACCATGCTAATGAAGACATACAGCGATTCACGAAGTGGTGCAGGCGTAGCGCAAGCCCATGGAAATGTAAACCAAAAAACATGGTTTACATTTTCCCAAACAGAACGTTGGAGTTATGGAAGCGGACCAGACTCATGTATTACAAAGTTAACATATGCCAGTGGTGAAATACACAGCCAATGGCACAAGAAAAGATGTACAACACCTAAAAAACAACATTTAATGTCATGTCCACAGTAACGCACAGTACAACCGCAGGGCATGTGTGTGCAAACAGGAATACAAAGGAAATATATACAAATGTCATAAAATCGCAATGAAAGACAAATTAAGATTGCACCATAATATGCAATGGTAGGCATGGCACACCACAAGCAAGGTGCAAGGGTTGACAGGGGCCTGCGACAGTGTTCGGTGCTGTAACAATGAATTAGTAGTCAATGCCATGCAAATGAGGCAGGTAAAAATGAATCGCAAATGTCCCACCGGATTAAGGATGTACCTGATGGTGCAGCGCTATAACACCGAGGAGTATATCAGAGGTGATACATGACATCAGCAGAGGGGTGTGCCACTGTATCAGTAAGCACATTGGAGCAATGTAAATCTGGCCTGGCCATTGCTAAGCAAAGCTGTAGGACAGGGGTGGGGAGGAGGGTATAGAACCGTTTAGCTGAGAGCACACATGGTGCCCGAAAGTGCAGGTGTATGGGGATGAAATCGTGCCCGAAACCCGGTAAGCGGATGCACATGCTGCGAACAATAGCACAAACAGGAAGGTCAGGGGAAGAAAATAAGGAAATGCCAAAGCAGGGTAATTGGTGTACTAATGAGCAATTAACACTAATCAACTCAAGGTGGCCAATCGATGGCAGTAGACAAACCTGCATGCAGAAATCTCCAAAACAGGATAGGGGAGGCATAGGATTGCAAAGAAAGGAGGGGAGGACCTGGAATGCAAAGATAGGAGAACTGTCATAGTAGAGCAAAGCAAACCCACAGTAGATCGACAATAGCACACATTACATAAGATAAGCCAGGTCTAGGAAAGTACAAATGAAAGCAGGCAGCTGGATGCATGCCAGCAAATGGTAGGTGTAACATGCACAAATGTAAATGGAAGGGCCGGAAGTAGTTCACGGCATCCAAATGTAATGCAACACCAAAGGCAGTACAATAGTGGTTCCATTAATAAAACAGAGAAGATAACCTGTAGCCACAATTGTACATACACACCCTATGACATCATTAGTGTTCACAGCAAAACAGTATAAAGTGTGAAAGCACCCAACACACACCTGTGTATTCCCAAACACCGCACCATAGGTGTAAACAGACGGGGAACTTTTAAAATGTACATGTTGGGAGCTGCCATAGCTGTGATTCATCAGCATGTGTTGCAGACCGATGGTGTTGTGGAGGATGATGCCGACAACCAACGTAGGCCTCGGAGGAGGAGAAGAGTGTTCAGACCAAGGGTAACCTACCAGGGGCTACATGATCTGGAGATAGTAGAGCGTTACAGGGTGGACAGGGACATCTTACAGCAAATAGTAGAGCTGTGCTGGCCATGCCTGAGAACCAGAAACAACAGAGGGGAACCCATCACAGTGGACATGAAGGTATGTGTAAGCTTGCGAATACTAGCCACAGGTACCTTTCAAAGGCCAACTGGAGATATAATGGGGATCTCACAGGCATCGGCATCCAGGGTACTACACCAGTTCCTGGATGCCATATTACCACATGCCAATGAGCATATATACTTCCCCCGAACTCAAGAGAAGTTGGCCAGCAATATGCGTCACTTCCACCGTGTGGCAAACTACCCAGGGGTACTGGGTGCGATAGACTGCATGCACATACAAATCAAGTCAACACCCGGTGAGTATGGTAGGCACTACATAAACCACAAGGGATTCCACTCCATCAACTGCCAGGCCATGTGCAATGCCCAGGGCATTATCATGGATGTGTGTGCTGGCAGCCCTGGAAGCTACAATGACTCTCATATCTGGCATGCCTCACAGCTGTATCAGGTATTTGTCAGGGGGGACATCCCACTAGGACACCTTGTGGGGGATGCTGGCTATGCACTGAAGCCGTGGATGATGACCCCCATCAGAAATGCACACACACCAATGCAAGAACGCCATAATGAGGCACACGCACAAACCAGAATCATCATAGAGCATGTGTTCGGGATTCTGAAATCACGGTTCTGGTGCTTGGACACATCTGGTGGAGCCTTGCAGTACTCTCCAGGCACGTGTGCCCACATCTTCATAGTATGTGCCATGCTACATAATATGATCCTGCGGAAACAACTGCAGCAGGGTCAAAATGGGGGAGGGCCTCACAGCCCACTGCAAGTGCCAAGGCCAACACAGGCACAGAGGGATCCAGACCATGGACACACTGTGCCAGCCCCAGTAGGCAGACACAGGCATGCCCAATATGCCTACACCTTGGCAAAGAGGGAACGTATAGCACATACCTTGACAGTGTAGGCTCCCACGGACTGACACCCCTCCCCACCTGCACTCACAGTAACATGGATGGCACACAAACACGACTACCTGTAAATTGTGATGTATAGGTGGCCCACTGTGGAATCCTATATAGGCAGCCCTCAAACATTGTACACGCAACAGCCATTGGAACACAGAAATGTCAACACCTGAACAGTAGATGCGCCTATTGGCATCTGTTGGTGCTATGTGTATAGGTTCTCAGGTACATCGGTAGGTACACGCCCATTTGTCAGAGGCAAAACAGCAAACGGGGCAAACAGTGACTCCCGTCGGCACAACGAGTTAGCAACTGTCGCGTACTGGAGCAGAGGCAATCGCGGGAGCACATGTGTGTAAGCACTATCACAGATTACCCGCCGCGTTACTGAGGGGCTCCACAAAATGTAATCATGGATGTTGTGTCAAGGCAGGGGATGTACCCATGACAGGCATTCATCACCCCGGCATGCTGCATCCACAGTCGTATGAAGGTGTAACAAATTATCGGGTGTAGCTAATTGTGTTATACATACCCAGTGCCAGAGTACAGCCAGTAAACATCACATGGACATACCATTAACTGGACCCATCAAGTTGTAAACTAACGGAGTTATCCATGTGAGTGTAGTGTGGAGTAACTACTGTAGTGTACTGCACATACAAAATGACATAATTCGTGTACAACACCCAGATGTCCAAGTGGTACATGCAGTGACTGTAGTGCATGTTCCCGGTCCCACATCCCGCAAGGGATGTAACGTAATCCTGACGGCACGGGTAATGCATTCTGGATGCAGGTCATCAGAATATGTGTAACACACGTTAGCGGGAACCGTTGCCCACAGCTGGTAAGCCATGTTTAAATATGACTATACGGATATGCACGAAACAGAGATAAGCATCACCAACCACTGCGCAGATCACGGTCAATGATGTACAGAACAGGTGACACCAGCATTAGTCACCCCCGAACAAATAGCGCCTGCTCTGAAGGGTAAAACGACCACTGCCAGGAGTGGAACAGGAAGTCATGTATACAATCACCCAACACTATTGCTAGGCAAGCTATACGTATGGTAGGGTTGCCACAGTTCAAATGACCAATGTGGGACATACACTAGATGTCTGCAGGATGACACATACACCCGGCCAGGATGAAAACCAGAATGTCAGTGTTTGCATAGATAAAAAGCTTAGTCTAGTAATGGTCGCAGGTACGTGTTCCGTGTCCTGTAACATGTACGTGGGTCAGATACAGAATAAGTGTGTTATGCAACATTTGCTATGTTCACAAATATTTTGCAGGACACAACTGCACAAAGAGGGACTGTCCCTCGCAAAGTGGGATGGGAAGTAAACTAACCTATGGCAGGTGTGTAATGTGACAGGTACAGACACAAACGTGCGGAGTCCAGGAAACACAGTATACACTGACAAACACACAATGAAAGGCGTAGCGTGCCTGTCACCACCCCTGTCCGAGATATGTATATATATGTATATATATATATATATATATATATATATATATATATATATATATATATAGACACACACGAAACCAAAGAACTGTATATCAACAATACCCCTTTGTAGCAGCAATTATTGTTGATATATATATATATATATATATATATATATATATATATATATATATACACATATATATATATATATATATATATATATATATATATATATATATATACACACATATATAATACAGATAGAAAGGGCGATAGTGTGATATATGTCGATATACAAGGGGTCACTGATATCTGCAAATATATAGATAGGTCGATGACATTCAAATCACCTTTGAGGTAAAAATAAACAGGATACCGCCAACTATGGAATGTGTCACACACTGTCACGCATAACCAGGAGGCTGAAAGACAGAAAGAACACAGTACTAGAACAGTAGAACCGCGAGCAATATGATGATAGTAAGAACATGTAGTCACCGCTGGCGGCGGTGCGGTCCACGTAGGTACTGTGTACAACTGTGGTTGTGAGTGATGTAACCTGTGTATGTGTGTGTTGAGGGTGCCATGTGTGTTCCTGTGTGACTAAAGTGTGTGTGTGTGTCCACATATGTGTCTGTAGGTGGCAACTCGGAGGTAGATGATTACGGTAGGTGCGGGTATAGCTAGCCGTAGGCTTGCGTTAAACACCTGTCCCACATTGGGAGGGACAGCCCCCCTGGCCAGGTGTGTCCTGACATGAAACATTACAAAGGGCAACTGTCCGAGAGTTTAGGACATTAGTATGTCCCAAATAATATGCAATAGTTGCAGGAAATACTCATGCCTGTATGTAAGAAACGGAAATGTTACATTCAAACCGATAAGTAGTGAAGGACCAAGAACAACTGGTTTGTAATGAGGATAAAAATATGTGCTATCCTGTGTATTGACCTTGGCCATATGTCAGCCTGTAGACACCACTGTGTGACCTGCAAGTGTCCAACTATGGCCATATGAAAAGGTGGCAAGCCATGTGACAGAGGGTCTGACACCAACACCACTGCAATGACTGCAAATATCTGGGACAGACATACACGGGATAGCGGTCATTTAAAAATATCCCTGCACATATCGCCATACATCCAGAGGTATGGAAGTATCAACCGCACCTGCATACCATATAGAAACCAATTAACAACTGCCCAAAGTAAATTCCCATAACAAAAGTCTATTAAGTGATAGCACTGTAATTAGGGAAGGGGCCCACACACGTATAGATGGACTACGTATAAATGCAAGCCCCACAAAACCGTACATGCTATGTACACCCGCCTACATCCCCCACACTGGAAACATAGCAATACAGACCGTAACCACAGCCCAAACATCTAGTTAGTCAATTACATCTGCTGAACCGTTTACATACCTTGTGAAAGACACATTTAAAGGCGCCATGCAAAATTGTATCCGTCGTATAATGGAACAACCGGCGATGTTACAGGTGTTTGCAATAGTCCTTTATCAGATGGGTGGGATGACAGGTACAGTCACAGGTAGAACCACATACTCAAGCCGTCACGCACAATCCACTGGGGACATGACCCCAAAATAGACTTGGCTCTACACATAGCAGTTGCAATTACACACAACAAAACACAATACAGGCCGTCTCCCCGAAGGCAGGGCAAATGGCCAACGCCCAAGTGGAGAATTCAGTTATACCCCACTGTTGCTGCGTAACTGGTGAATGGAGTAGCTGCACAGCTGATGTGCACATAATTAGTCACACCGGACCGCCAATTGGTGGCAGTAAACCACATGTTGCAGGTATAGACGTATATAAGGATGATTTGCCAGATATGCAAACTGTATGCTCATACCGTATAACAGTTGAAAGTGTGATACAGAAGTGCAAGATAGAGACGAAACACCAGAACGATATCAAGGTATGTAGAACACTAACTGTATGTATAGTATGTTCTGTATTACGTAAAGTCAGTGTATGCATAGCCTGGTTTGCAGTAATTAAAAGTGTCCGCCATGCATAAAGTGGGAAATGGTATTTATGTAGTGATGTCTTGCTGATCGTACTAATGCTTGTAGAAGATGTGCGTCCAGCAGTGGGCCACATGATAAACAGCACAGACATCACAAGGGATGCAACATGACGGCTTTAAACAGAACAATGTCATACGACCTGCTGTCAGTAGCAGGGTATGTCCAATAAGTACGTGCCATAGCAGGGGGTAGTATATGTAGATATACTGTAACAGTACGCATGTGTATGGGCATATAACATCAATGACATGTCTAAGGTGGGCCCTCTGTGCAAGTATGCTTTGAATTATGGGATACCATGTAAAACATGTGTAATGTATAGTACAGTAGATTGATATGTCAGATATGCTACACAGGAGAACAGGCATATGATGCATAACAAAGGTATCATATAGTGATGTGAGTAGTATGTAATTAATATATGTATAAACAGTTATGATGAAATAAATAATATGTAATCCACTCTGTGCATTTGCAAAGGACGCAAACATTACTCCCATACTAGAATAGCAGAAGAGATGTGACAGACAAACATGAACATGACTGGTGTGTACAATAACAGTATACATATGGCCTGTAGTCACGGGACATTGTAACAGCATGGCAGCCAGTCTAACTGGAAGGGCTATACCAGTAACCATGCACAAAGGACATGTAATAGCTCCACAGGTTTATAGTGGGGTACCATGCAGTCTGGCAAGTCTATGTGTAACAACAACTACAGTGTGCACACCAGTGGCACCTCTCTAGGGTAGTGTCCTGTGAACTGCAGAACCATGTGTAACCTGCATCACTGCACAGTACAGCCACTGCAGTAATCCCTGGCGTACGTGTCCAGCATCCACCAAGCGAGGTATCACATGAACACTGCTACTGACTTCCCATGCGTGATGTACATAGGAATCATGTCCCAAAGCATGGTGAGTGTCCGGTCTGGGAATGCAAACCCCAAGCACATGCCACACACTGTCGCGTGTGTGCACATATCCATGAGCATCATGGTCATAGTGGCTATTGTGTATGTCGTGTATGCGGAGTATATCCATAAACATATTTGCAGACATGGGCCCTGTCTTTGCAGCAGACATCACCCCTGAGTATGTAGTCCACAAATGTGTACAGACGTGGTGTCTGTACATAAGCCGCAAACTGTAACAGTCGTAGCTGAATAAACGTCATGGTGTTTTAATGTTGAGTTATGTAAAGCTGTTGTGTAAGGTACACCCTAAGCGGGGTGATGTACCCATGGATGTGTGTATAAGTCCGGTGTTCAGAGGTAAAGTGGGTGCCTACGTACCAGCTATACACCCAGTACAGACATGTGTGGACACGCAGAAGGATATCCATGCCACAGTGGCAATGTGGTAATCACAGGAGTGTGTGCGACATACATGTGTCTTACAAACATGTACAATGCGACATGTATGAAGTAGACTAACACCTATGTGATAACCAGTGGGTGGATGGTGTACTGCAAAAGTGATGTTCATACCAAGTGTCATGCAGGTAGAGGCCATGATGTTCATATTGGTATCCGTCACAGTGACACCCATATGGATGGGGTCTGTATCAGCTGGTGGAGCAACGACAGCACTGGGTATGCAGTGGTCTGTAAAGCTAGGCAGGGAAGTCCCCTCAGTGGTAGCCTGTACCTCAGGGAAGCATATACCGAACATGAAGGTCCCATGACTGAGGACTGTGGTAAGCCAAGTGTAACTGGAATGCAGTATGTGATATGGTATGCCACCCTCAGTGTGTGTGTCCTGTCCATTAGCCACTTTGCATAACATCCAGAGACATATGTTGTGATGTGCAGGTGGATGTGTATGTAGTCAATACCAGAATCGAGAACGGTGCTGAATGGCAGCAAGAGGACAATGCAGGCCGTGTGGACCCCCGTGTCATCATCAACTACTCTGGCGACTGTATGAAAGGTGTTCAACAGGTGTAGGAGGCATGCTGTGGCCCCAACAAGACCAACCCAGCTGGCATCAAAGGACTGGAACACAACAAAGACTCAGCGAATTATGTCCATGATGATGTGCCCTATAGCCATGCATTACAGTCCAGTGAGGTGTGTAGGGCAATAGTCCCAGTCGTGCATTGTGGTGCCACCTGTGTGGAGTGTTACTGTCGCTGTGTGCCAGTCAGGGGCCACAATGTCTGGTACAAGGCTATTACTGAATATGGTGTCCCAGTGGGGAGACATGCTATTCAGAGGTCTGTTGACATCACAGCCTTGGATATTGTAGGGTGACAAGGGGCCTGTGTCCTAGGTCATATAGAGTGCAGGTCAGTACTGTGTAGGTGTGACTGCAGGTACACCGCAATGTTCCTGCAAGGAATGTGGCCCTGCAGGGAGTGAGAGGGTGTAATGTTAGCATTGAAGCCATCATACAGCATGTTGCCAACATCACCTGTTACTGTCATGTTGCAGAGTGACAGTTGTATGTATGAGCAGATGTGGGTATTGCATACGACTACTGACATACCACCATAATGCCTTGTCGTACATCTCGGAATGTGTCGCAGTAATGTGTACATTGCTAGTTATGGAGTATGTGATGAGGGATCCTGTGGCCCTACCGAGGCTGACCAGTGAGTCACCCCACCCATGGGAATGTACACTACTGTGTAACAGCCCCCACCTGTTGTTGTAATGTATGTCCATGGGACCGCACCCCCAGAGTGTCATCTGTAATCTGGTGTGTACCATCATGGCTCTGTGTGGAATAGCATGAACCATATTGTCGTGTACGTGCTATTGAAGTGCACTGGGTTATGTCTCAGCATTTGCATGTGCATTGTCCATCTGCACGTGTGTCACAACAACAACCACCGCTGTCATACGGCATCTGTAGTTGGTGTTGTAGTACTCATCTACTGTGTATGCTGTAAAGTGTGTGGTGCTGGTATGTGGCTAATAAGGGTGGGTAGCAGATCTTTGGATTCCACCAATGAGGGGATAACCCCAGGTGTGGAACAGCAGTCACATGTTGGTAGTGTCCATGCCAAGGATACTGTTGGTCTTGGAGGTGGTGTATGGGTCAAACCAGCCGAGCGGAGGTTATGACTCATGCACAGCGTGCGCCTAATGTGTCAGTACATGTGCGGCCATCACAGTTAAGTGTGGGTTACTGTCAGTCTCACATTAGTAGCAGTAGTAGTTCCAGACACAGTTATATGCACGTGGAGCACCTGTGATGCATTGTGCTAAGTAACCAGCTGGGATGTGTGTACAACATAGTGGAATATGGGGACACCTCAGCCGTGGGTGTGCCAGTCCAGGTACGTGCCTGAGAGGTATGGTCTGTCTATAACCAGTCATTGCAGGTGTGCTCTGCAGAGCCAAGAGGCAGGTCCCAGTCACTGCAGAGATATTGAAGTGGTGTAGTATCAGGTGTGCCTTGCCTGCGTGCGTCACACAGGATAATGTGAAGCATTGTGTGACATGATCACATGCTTCGCTAGCCAGTTCCCATTCTGGTGGTGAATGTTATTGGACACTGTGCAAGACAGGCAGTATAAAAGCAGCAAGAGTCCAACATGTGATCCGTACTCCCAGGGCTGACAGGTGCAGGTCAACTGTGCCATAGCATCATGTTGTTTGGCCGGGTCTGTCAAAGTGGACATATACTAGATGCCTGTGGAATGACAGCAGAAGCATGGACAACTGTTGGGAGTGACACAGTCATTCGTAGTACAGTGGTAACAGGACCGGATGACTGCAAAATGCTTCCCAGGGCTTGGACCACACCATCAGGGCTACAACACTGGTGGGCTATTGCATGTCCCTGCACATGTAGTCTGTGCCCTGAGATACAACTTCAGTCACACAAACATGGAAGATGAGTCACATCGTACCTGCTGTCTTGTGGCATGTGTGCATAGGTTATGTTGCAGAACCAGTTACTTGACAGCAGGATGTAAGTGACTATCGCCTTGTGTAGCCTGCTGAGTGGAACAGCAGTGTGACTGCCGACAGTCACCTAAGAATCCGTGGTTTAATATAAGAATTGGATCCTGTCACTGTTTTTTCTTGGGATCTTATTGTGTTGCTGTTGTTGGGAGATTGTTTGGATTCCTTGAAATTCTGCTGGAGAATGTTTTTACAAAGTGATGCTCTGTTTTATGCACCTACCAGATGCAGTCATCTTTCTAAAAAATATATTATTGCATTTTATAACAATATTTAAATGTTGCCCACAGTAATATGACACAGTTACCACAAAAGGCATATGAATTATATACCACATAAAATGATAAAGCCACATTTTTTGTTTTCCATTATTGCTTTTAGGATAAATCTCATGACTTAATCACTGCAGAATGTATTCACTTTTCTACTTCTCTGTCTTTTTTAGCATTCCTTTTATCTCAGTGTCACTTTTTGGCATATTGGTATTAATGCATTTGATTTCAAAATTATATGGCTTATCTCTTTCACCATCTATATGATGGTTAATATCACCATGCATGCAAATTCAGCTAGAGTACATGGATGTTAATGCAGCTGACACTACAAAAATGACAAACTATACAACGGACTACTGATTCAGTAATCACTAGAGCACTTAGCAACATAAGTAACCAGTAAGATTGTAAAATGAGCAGTTCTCAGTAATACAGCAAAATAATCGAACAATGAATTATCACAGCAAAAAAAACATTGGCTAATTTGTTTCACCTCTCTCATAAGGAACTTGCCATAGTTTTAAAGCAAACAGCTGCAGTCCTAGCATGCAAGCTGAAGTCCCCCATGTATTTCTTTATTAGATTCTGTGTGTTTCCTAGCAAACGTCTCATCTGTTAACACATATAAAACCATAGATTACAGAGTTAGGTTACTTAGGTGGAAACAGGATTCATCCGACTGTCTTGGATTAGATAATTGCATACTCTAAGACTGAATAGTTTCCCTTAGCAGACAGGGGTCTTTGGACAACTCCTGTTAAAGGGGAATGTTTCTCATATGCTTATTAAAATAATGAATGAATACAATTCAGAAAGAATAGTGATAATGTGATTCACCATAGATATATAACTTGTCATGAGTACAAAATATGCTTTTGAGTCTATTTCTGTGATATTTATTGTTTGTACACATGACATAAATATACACTGTTTGCTACCATTGTTTCAAACACACACACACACACACACACACACACACACACACACACACACACATACAGAGTCTCAAAGATCACTGTACCTTACCGAAGGGGAATATTTTTCACCCTGACTTCATTAATCCACTGTTCGTTGTAAACTTTTTAAAACTTTTCCTGTGACACAATCCACATGATTTGTTTTGTTATCTTATCTATAGCATATATCCTGTTTTAGCAACATTTTTTAATAAGCATACATTTAATTTTCTTCATTTGATGTTTCTAGCCCAGAACCCTCTAAAACTTTTGCAGTAACACTTGGCAGCTAATTGCATCCTCCTCTTTGCATCTTAAGTAAATGCATATTATTTCGTTTGTTGCTTTGTATTTCATTATTTGGATTCCTTCATGAAACAATCAAATGTAAAATCACATTTATTTAATTCTGGACTCTGTTGCAATTTTTGACAAATAGATCGAATGAGTCTTTCTTATAATTATTTTCTAACTTGAAACTGTATAATATTGTATTAAAATTTCTCCATCCTACTAGTTCCTACTTTCTGTATGCTATTCCATAATAGTAATTTCCTGCCATACTTATGTTTACAGTATTCTTAACATCCCCTTTTAAGTTTTTTTCTTTTACTTTTCTAAGACCTCTGAATAATGTATTATCAGTAATATGCTCACTAATGAATCCAACGTCCTAACTAGTACCCCTAATGTAGTGAAGCTATAAAAAAATAAAAGCTGAAAAAAAGCAAAAAAAAAAAAAATATGTAAAAAAAGCAAAGGCATTTACCATACCTTCTACTTCTTTTGCATACATAATCTCTTCTATATATATCTTCAGAGACTTATTAAATACTTTTGATACCGTTTCCCAGCATAAAATCTCACATAAGACAACCCTCTCACACAGACAACCCTCTCCTCCTCCCACATAACACAAATACTTGCGAGAGATGCAGCTATTTAGCCAAACTGGAGGCTGAGCTCTCTCAACTCAGGACTGGCAAGACCAGACAGGAAGAGAAGGCAACTACACACACCACAAAACCAGCCTTACATAATGCTACCACTCCACTGAATCAAACACATAAACACACAAAGACATACTCTGAGGCTCTGAGTAAAAATTTACCTAAACAGCAGAGGCCTCCAAAGCAGACACCCAAACAACTGCTACCTCAAGACACCCCACAAGCAACACATATACCACAAAAGCAGTGTGCAAAGCAGTCACAGCCCTTAAGGCCAAATACAACATCAAACATACTTGTCATAGGTGACTCCATAGTCAGACACACTGACGTCCCACTCACCAGGCTGAACAAGGAGAGGGTCACAGTAAGCTGCCTATCGGGCTAGAATCCGCCACATAACACAAGCACTCGGGTCACTCCACAGCAAGTACAAATATGACACAGTCATTGTCCATGCTGGTGTGAACGACCTGAGACGATACCTCCTGGACTACATGAAAAGACACATAGAGGAGCTCTCTGATTATGTAGCCCAGGCAGGTATGACCCTAACCCTGAGCAGTATCCTTCCTTCACCAAGAATGATGCCACAATATAGAGACAAGATGATCAGCTTTAACAATTGACTTAATGTCTGGTGTCATTCAAAGGGGATCCAGTGTCTGTCTGCCTGAGATGACATGCTTGACAAGCCAGGACAGCTTGCACCTGTCACCTAGGGATCCAGATATTGGCTAAGGCTCTTGCCACCCCATAGTGCCTTTTTAGGCAAGGCTCAAATTCTAAACCTACCACCCTAGAAAACAAAAATGGGAAGAAACTGAGGGTAATGCTGCTCAATGCCAGAAGTCTAAATCTCAAAATGCCTCGAGGCCCTTCTCAGTATGGAGAACATCGATGTCTGTGCTGTAACTGAAACCTGGTTCAAGGCTCCTGAGAGCACCCGGCACTATTAGGTTTTACCTCATATCATGCGTTCCGGCCCCAAAACCCGGACCACACCACAAAAGGAGGTGTATCCATATTCATAAAGGATACCCACACCTCCAGGTTAAATCATCCAGGTGCAACTAACCATAGGCAAAACTGCTCTACAAATTGTAGCATGCTACAGGCCACCCTCTCAAACTCAGGAACCCCACACAGCCTTCCTGAAGACACTGGATGGTATAAATGTATCTCCAAACACCATCATATTGGGTGACTTCAACTACCCGAATATAGACTGGGAACATTACTCAAGCCCTAACTTTCTAGCCCAATGGTTACTGGAGTTCATAAATTCAAATGCCATGGAACAGCTAGTCACTGTTCCCACGAGAGGAGAAAATATACTAGATCTCATTGTCACAAACATGGGGACAAAATGCTCCACACCGAAGTATATCCCTCATTGGTGAGATCTGATCATAAACTAATCTCACTGGAAATCCACATCCGCCCCCACCCCAAACAAAAGACCATAGTGAAGAACTTCTCTAAAGCAAACTTCACACTACTCAAGACTGTTGTGGTATCCTTCAAGGCCCCTGAGCCAGAGGAAACCACAACCCAAGCTGCGGAAGCCCTTACAAATGCCTTCTATGAACACCTCCAGGACTGCATGGATCAGGCAATCCCAAATAAAACCAAGACTCTTTCCACAAAGGACAAACGTCCAGTCTGGTGGACCCCAGCCATTAACAAACTTTACAATAAGAGGAGAAAGCTATTACATGATAGAACAAAATCCATAAAAGGGAAGTCACCCCTGATCATTATTAGTAAAAAATTACGAGCACTCATAAAATCAACTAAGGCCAATTTTGAGAGAAAAATTGCCATGGATTCAAAGGACAATCATAAGGCCTTTTTCAGCTATGTTAAGAACCTGGGTGGAAACTCCCAGATATGCGCAGAATTAGTCCAAAATGATACAAAAATCACTGAACCCACAGACATTGCCAACATACTGGCAGACAGGTTCAGTGCAAACTCCCTAAAGGAGAGATAACTATCCCAGCCGAGTGTAGCCTCCCGGACATCTCAAATGTGCAGGTGAAAGCTGCTCTCTCTAAAGCTAAAAACACAGCATCAATGGGACGGATGGTGTCCCGGCTGTGTGCTACACGAGCTAAATGAGGAATTAACCCCGCACATAAGGCAGCTGTTTAATCTCAGCCTTACCACAGGATACGTGCCCAAGGAGTGGCATACGGCAACTGTGGTCCCACTCCAAAAAGTGCCTCTACAGACCCTGGTAATTACCCATAAGCTTAACAAGTCTAGTCTGCAAAGCTATGGAGAGGATCATAATGGAGCTCATAAACAAAGATATAGGGGACTTGCAGACATTGGACCCGACCCAGTTTGGCTTTGTCAAGGGAAGATCATGCCTTTTGAACTTGGTCGACTTCTTGAAACAGTCACCAAGGCCATTGATGAGGAAAGGCAGTCCATACAGCCTACCTTGACCTTGCAAAGGCTTTCAACACAATACCCCACTCGGGTATTGTAGAAAAACTTACCAGCTTAAATGTAAACCCATATGTCACAAGATGGGTTGCAAACTGGCTTAAGGACAGAACCCACAGGGTTAGAGTTGCTGGCGCTGTGTCAGACTCCAAGCCGGTCACAAGTGGTGTCCCACAGGGCTCGGTCCTTGGCCCCTATTGTTTGGCATCTACTTCTCAGAAGTACAGGCCAGCATGGGAGGACTTTGGCTGACAAAGTTTGCAGACGACTGCAAACTGGGCCATAGTGGAAAGTGCATCGGACACGGATATCCTTCAGAAGGGACTCACAGAAACAGATAGCTGGTGCCAGAGCCATGGCCTGAAGTTAAACACCAAAATGTATAGTCATACGAAAAACAAGGTAACCCCAAGCTACCATATAGGTGGCAATCCACTAAGCACAGAAGAGGTTATCAGGGACCTGGGGACCCAGGTTGACAGTGGCCTTTCTTTTGACACTCACATTGCTAAAGTGGTTAGAAAGACCTTCTACATTGCCCACCTGATCATGAAGGGATTCACATCCAGATCTAGTGAGGTCATTGTTCCTGTACTCTTCACTTATCAGACCAATGATAGTACAATGCCCCATTCGGGATGTATCTCACCCGACATCTGCAGCAATTGGAGAGACCCCAAAAGTTCCTCACCAAAAGGATAAAGGGACTCCAAAATCTGTCATATGCTGCCAGATTGAAGAAACTCCAGCTCTACTCAGTCGCATACCGTCTGCTCAGAGGTGACATGTGCCTGACATACAAGGCCATGTCCAACCCGGAATTAATGGACATGCTCCACCTCAAAAAATCCAAATCCACCAAAACCACTAGAGCAAGCGACTTAAACCTTAGCACGGATATAAATAGGACGTGCTGGAGGGATAGATTTATCACTCAGAGACTCCCTATGCTGTGGAATAAAATCCCGGTCCATGTGAGGCAGAGCACCTCGCTGACTCTGTTCAAGAGAAATCTAGACCTGTGGATGGGAGATCGTAGGTTTACCCCGGGAATCATCTCTGTGTCACTGCTGGACAGAGGCACAACAAACTAATGGGCACAGTATTTTTTCGGTTCTACCTGACATAGTCGAAACCACACAACACCGACAACCACATCACCGACACCACATATTCGACAGTCCATAAACACGAAACCACACATAACCGACAACGAAATAACCGACGGTACACAAACACGAAACCCCATACACTGCACACACCACAATAACAATTAAAAACAAAACACATCCCCATTCCACAAACCACACACACAACACAAGCACACCAAAATCCTTACAAGCCCACACTAAACCTTACCTAACCCTAAGGTCCGTCACTATCGCACACTTACCTACCCGCTCTAACCCTAACTCACTTAACCCGCCCTCTCTCCCTAACCCTAACTCACTTAACCCACCCTATACTCCTAACCCTAACTCACTTAACCCCTATCGCTCCCTAACCTAACTCACTTAACCCACCCCTATCGCCCTAACCCTAACTCACTTAACCCACCCCTATCCCCACAGACCAATCTCCACACTTACCTGCACCCTAACGTCCGTCACTACGCATACTCACACAGCATTTCCCCATGTCGGCATCCTCGGCGTTGGTGTTGTCATCCGTCGTGTCGGTCTTCTGCATTGTCGATGGTCTGCCACTCGCGATTGGTCTTCTTCGATTTCGATCTTCTGGAGCTCAGTTCGATGTCGGTCTTCTGCGCTGTCGTCAGGTAGAACCATTTTTCATATAAGGGGTGGCGAAAGTTTGGGCTAGGCTTATAAATGCCTTAGGGCAGATAGCCTAGTATAAACCTATGAACCTATGAACCTATAAACTCTTTCCCTTAAGGTTCAACAACTTTTCACGTCAATGGTTCCATAACTACCTCTCAATCAGAGCACTAGCAGTGAAACAGAAAACATGATTTTTACACCTTCTTGCCTGTAACTATTGGTATCTCATAAGGATCTATACCAGGCTGCATACTTTTCAACATATTCATCAATGACCTCTATACTGCTATAACAAAATGCTACCTTAGTTCAATATGCTGATGAGTCAAACCTAATCGACTCTGCCAAATCTTTCTCTAAACTACGAAACCTTACACAACAATCCTTTTCATCAATTAATGACATGGATAAATAATTCACAAATACTACTAAACCCTAAAAAAGTAAATTACTGCTCTTTACCCTAAAGCACATCTCTTCCACAACAAGAGTATTCCTTATCACCTCTGGCAGTAACACAGTAATAGAAAAGTAAACCTTGAAAAATTATTGGGTGTTATCATATCTGACTTGTTGAAATTTGTCTACCATATATCACAGATGGTTAAAAAAAATCATAAAAAATTATGCACATCATAGAAATTAGAAACCTACCTCACTGACATAGCCAGAAGACATACAGCCTCTACATTCTTACTGCCATCTCTTCTCTGTGATGTCCCAATCTTCACTGCTCTTACAACTGTTAAACGTAAGCAATGTTATAATAAAATAGCCAAATATGCAGTAAACAATAGCAATAGAACACAACACTGATTAGCCCTCAGAAAATTAAATTAGTTAAATTGGTGTATCACCTAGCCCTTTCTACTAAAAACTATAAAATAAAAACATTTCTATAACCCAGAAAATTAACCAGCCCTTAATAACTTAATACAATGCCATCCCCAATAGAGTTTTATGCTCTAGAGAAAAGTCTCTAATCATTACCACCAAATCATGTAATACTATAGGTGACTCTCTGAATTCAAATAGTGTAACTAAACTATGGACCCCATATCCCACTACCACTGAAATCCATTCATAATGCAAACATTTAAAAAAACAACTAAAACGTCCTCTATCAATTTAATGGATCTGCTCCTGTTTTTATCCACGATAAATGCCACTGTTATCTTCAGCTTGTCATATCATCAAACTATTTTTCTTCATTCAGAATCCTATGCACAACATCCAGTCTTCCTCATTATCTTAAATAGTTTTAACTGCCATCTCCCAGTCATATACACAGTTTTCTGACACTGCCTACTCCAACTCTCTACTTCTAATACAAACCTGTCTATTTAATTGTGTCATTAAATATTGTTGTCTGTGTCTCTCTGTAGTTAATTATTTTTCTATTAAATTGTTTCATATAATACTGTGATCTCTCTCTGTCTCTGCAGTAAGTGGGGGCTATTGTGTTTCATTTCACTGATATTCAGTGTTAAACTCTTAGCCTTGAGGGTTTCTCTGAGTAGGCGATATGCGATGGAGTAAAGCTGGAGTTTTTTGAGATGGTCTGCGTAGGGCATCTGTTTGAGGCCGGTAATCCTCTTCGTGAGGTATTCTGCGGCCTTTCCAGTTGTTGTAGATGTCTTGTGAGGTACATACCAAAAGGGGCATTGTATTCTATAATGGGTCTAATGAGTGATGAGTAGAAGGGAACAATGACCTCTTTTTTTCTGGATGAGAAAACATTTGTGATGAGATGTGCCACTTAGAAGGATTTCCTGACTACTGTGGCAGTGTGATTATCAAAGGAGAGACTACTATCCACCTGTGTCCCAAGGTCTTTTATCACACGTTCAGTGTTAAGTATACTACCACCTATGTTGTAGTTCATGTGTACAGAGTTTTTACCAAAGGGGATGACAGTGCACTTTTTGGCATTGAGCTTGAGGCCATGGCTTTGACACCAGGCATCTGTCTCAGTGAGGCTCTTTTTTAGGATGTCCACATCGCTAGGAGTTTTGATTATGGCTCCTAGTTTGCAGTCATCTGTGAACTTCATTAGCCAAAGACCTTCTGTGTTAGCCTGTACTTCAGAGAAGTAAATACCAAACAGGAGAGGACCCGGGACTGAACCCTGTGGTACTCCACTTGTCACTGGTCTGAAGTCGGATTTGGAGTCTGCTACTTTCACAATGTGGGTTCTGTCAGTGAGCCAGTTGGCAACCCATCTTGTGACATAGGGATTTATACCTAGTTTAGTGAGTTTATCTATAATTTCAGAGTGGAAGATGGTGTTGAAAGCCTTGGCAAGATCTAGATAGGCTGTGAGAACCACCTTACCCTTGTCAACGGCTTTGGTGACTGCTTCAAAGAAGTCTATCAGGTTTAGGACACATGATCTGCCTTTTACAAACCCGAACTGGGTGGGGTTCAGAGTTTGGAGATTACCAATGTCTTTGTTTATAAGTTCCATGATAATACATTCCATGGCCTTGCAGACCAGGCTCATCAGGCTAATGGGGTGGTAGTTCCTGGGGTCTGTGGTGGCTCCACCCTTGTGGAGTGGGATAATTGTTGCTCTGCGCCATTCAGCAGGCACAAAGCCTGAGTTGAGGCTATGATTGAAGGTGGTACTTAGGTGGGGTGCCAGTTCATTCTGTAGTTCATGTAGAATGCAGCCTAGGATGTTGTCTGGTCCCATGGATGCTGTGTTCTTGGCTTTTGAGAGTGTGGTTTTTACCTGTGCAGCCGTGATTATAGGAACTTTGCATTCTTCCGGTATAGAGATGGGTTCTTTAGGGGGGTGAGAGGGGGGGTAAAGTTAGCACTGAACCTATCTACAATCAACTGCATTACTAGCTGAGGTAGGTACAAACTTGCAGTGTTAAAGATTGTATGCATTTTATTTGTCTATCTATTTAATTGTTTCATTGAATATTGTGGTCTCTGTCTCTCTGTACTTATTTATTTTTCTATTTAATTGTTTCATAGAATACTGTGGTCTCTCTTTGTCTCTGCAGTAAGTGGGGGCTATTGTGTTTCACTTCATTGATATTCAGTGTTAACCTCTTAGCCTAGAGGGTTTCTCTGTATTTATAAGTGTTAGTCACATATCTTTGAATTTATTACTGCTCAATATCTGAGTTGTTTGGCTTCTGCTACATACCTACCATCAACTGCATTACTAACTGAATTAGGTACAAACTTGCAGTGTTAAAGATTGCACTGCATTTTATTTTTCTTTCTATTTAATTGTTTCATTGAATATTGTGGTCTGTGTCTCTCTGTAGTTATTTATTTTTCTATTTAATTGTTTCATAGAATATTATGGTCTATCTGTGTCTCTGCAGTTAGTTTCCTGCCTGCCCTCCCTGTTCTTGTTCTGGTATTAATCTTGGTGGTTTTGGAAATGATCACCCCCCTATAAATTTGTGTTTGAACACTCCTCCTAGGTCTATCTCATTTGCTCACTCAACCGAGTACAGTCAGATCATATTTTGACTTCAGACACTCCTCTATCAGTCCCATCTGTTCAGCTCTATCCCAGCTCTTTTTCAGTTTAGTGTCACTAGCTCATTTTACCTACTACAGAGAGAACATTTGTGAAGGGCAATCCACTTAGGTCCTTAATTTTGAATTATCTTGTTTCTCCTTTCTCCCTTTCCACTTTCCAAAAAAAAATTCTAAGCTTGTTTCCTGCCTTTCCTGTAACTAGTCTAGTCCATTTACAGATTTGCTGTATCCAGGACTGTTTGTAAGCTTCTGAGCCCCCCAAGCCTTTCTGTGTTGGAGGGAAGCCTTCTAGATTATCAGTGGGAGTGATAAGCACTAGGTAGCCTATCTACCACAACAGTGGTTTCTGGCCCAGAAATTGTAGTTTATTGGCCATTTGGCAGTTTTTCCATCTCTTTAAACTTTCTGGTTTAAAAGCCTGAGTTTGCACTTGTTTCCCACCTTTCCTGTAACTAGTCTAGTCCAGATACAGATTTGCTGTATCCAGGACTGTTTGTAAGCTTCTGAGCCCCCTAAGCCTTTCTGTGTTGGTGGGAAGCCTTTTAGCTTATCAGTGGGAGTGGTAAGCACAAGGTAGCCTATCTACCACAAGAGTGGTTTCTGGCCCATAAATTGTTCATTGGCCGTTTGGGTAGTTTTTCTAACTCTTTCAACTTTTTGGTTTAAAAGCCCACATTTGCACTTGTTTACCACCTTTCTTGTAATGAGTTTAGTCCAGTTACAAATTTTCTGTATCCAGGAATGCTTGTAAGCTTCTGAGCTCCCCGACGCCTTTCTGTGTTGGAGGGAAGCCTTCTAGCTTATTGGTGGGAGAGGTAAGCACTAGGTAGCCTATCTACCGCAAGATCGATGTACAGATTCTTAATTTTAGAACTTGAATTTGCTTATTCATGCCCAGCACTTGTTCAGAACTTGTTGTTAGCACTAAATAAACTACAAATTACCACAGCACTCAACCTTCCTCTTTACCTAGAGGAAAACAGTTTTTATACTTACTTTCCTCACTTGCTTAGAGAAAAACAGCTCTTATACTCACTTTCCTCACTTGTCTAGAGGAAAGTAGTTTTTTATTCAGGCACATCCAAGGGTCAGCCCCAGAGATCTCTCCTGTGGATCTGATGAATCTGGGCATCTTGGGGCAATGTAGCAATTGCCTCATGTACACAGACAACCCTCTCCTCCTACCACCCAACACCACAATCTGTGAGAGATGCACTTATCCAGCCAAACTGGAGGTAAAGCTCTCTCCAACCAAGACTGCACTTGACAGTCAAGAGAAGGTAAACACTTGCACCACACCACACTCATCACATAGTCCCACTAAACCTATACCACCAAAATCCACACATAGAAACACAAAAACATTCACAGATGTTCTAAATAATAATCTGTTCAAGCAACGGAGACCTCCAAAGCAGAAATACAAGCAACCTCCAGCCCCCAACACAACCCAAATGACACATAGCCCACTGACTCAGTGTGCCAGTAAACCACAGCCCATAAGGCAAAGCAACGTACCCAACACACTAGTCATAGGTGACTCTATAGTCAGGCACACTGATGACCCACTCACCAGGCTAAACAAGGAAAAGGTTACTGTCAGCTGCCTGTCAGGTGCCATGGTCCACCACATAACCCATGTTCTCAGGTAACTCCACAACAAGTACAAATATGACTCTGTCATTGTACATGTTGGTGTGAATGACCTGAGACGTACCTCCCTGGGCTACATGAAAACAGACATGGAAGAGCTCTCTGATCTTGTAGCCCAGACAGGTATGACCCTAGCCCTGAGTTGCATCCTACCATCACCCAGAATGATACTGCAGTAGAAGGACAAAATGATTGACTTCAACAATTGGCTAAGCTTCTGGTGTCATTCTAAGGAGATCCAGTATCTGTCTGCCTTAGACGACATGGTCGACAGACCACAATGCTTTGCCAGAGATGTCCTGCACTTGTCACCCCTGGGATTCTGGATACTGGCTACGGGTCTTGCCACCCCTATAGTGCCTTTTTTAGGTAAGGTTCAAATGACAAATTCACCACCATAGCAGGAACAGGCAAGCAAAAACTGAGGGTAATGCTACTCAATGCTAGAAGTCTAAATCTCAAAATGCACTCACTCGAGGCACTCCTTAAAATGGAGAACATCGATATCTGTGCAGTGACTGAGACCTGGTTCAAGGCTCTAGAGAGCACCCCTGCATTACCAGGCTATAACTCATACCACACTTTTCGGTGCTCCCTATTATGCTGCCACAGACGCAGGTTGTTGAATGTGTCTTTGTCGAACTGTAAAGTGCGAAAAGGCAAAATAGAAAAGCGGCTTTTCAACGAATTCTTTCCCTGAGAAAGACCATGGCCGCTTTCACTACTTTGTCATTTTTGGCACTGTAGTGCGATCTTGGAGTTGGTATATTTAAATAGCGGGGTGGGGGGTTGAAGCCCCCCACATTATGTAATGTTTTACAGTCTTTTTTTTTTTGTTTCGGAATAGCGATTTTTTTCCCTTGGAAAAAAAATCGCTGTTCTAAGGTTTCAGTGTTGAAAGCTTTCACTTACATGGGATCAATTATGTGTCGTTCGCTCTTCTGTGCATGCAATATCACAATATAGATTCTTTTTGGCCATCTAACGTGGACCAAAACACCGAAGGCGTAGGTGTGTCCATATTCATTAAGGATATCCACACCTCCAGGCTAGTAGCGAAGGTAAGGTGGTTCACACAGCCTATCTAGATCTCGCCAAGGCATTCAACACCATCCCCCACTCTGGAATTATAGATAAACTCATTAAACTAGGTATAAATCCCTATGTTACAAGATGGGTTGCCAACTGGCTTACTGACAGAACCCACACTGTGAAAGTAGCAGACTCCAAATCAGACTTCAGACCAGCGAAGGTTATACAAGTGCAACTTATTCTGGGTGAAACTGCAATCCAAATTGTAGCTTGCTACAGATCCCCCACCATGCCCCAAAATTCTCACTCCTCTTTTCTTGATATACTGGAAAAAATTAGGGTTCAACCAAGCACCCTAATAATGGGCAATTTCAACTACCCCGCCATAAACTGGGAAAACTACTCATGCACCAACTCCTTCACTCAATGCTTTCTGGAATTCATAAATTCCAATGCCCTGGATCATCTTATCCACACCCCCCACCAGGGGCAGCAATATCCTAGACCTAATTAGTACCAACATGAGTGACTGGTGTTCCACACCTGAAGTCAACTCCTCATTGGTCAGATCGGACCATAGGCTATTCACCCTAGATATCCGCATTCCTCCCCCACCCACCATTAAGGAAACCACGGTAAAAAATTTCTCCAAACCCAACTTCATGCTTCTTAAGACAGAAGTGGTTAACTTCATGACACCTATGCAGATGGACAATGCAGTTACGACTGCTGACTCCTACACAAATGCACTCTATAAGCACTTACACGAGTGCATGGATCATGGTATCCCAAAGAGAACCAAGACACTATCCTCCAAAAAAAGGAAGCTAATCTGGTGGTCTCTGCCATAAACAAACTCTACAACAGAAGGAAGAAACTGTTGTAAAAGAGAGTAAAATCCCATGAGTGGAGGAGCTCCCTGGTCAGCCTCAGTAAGAGGGTGATATCCCTTATAAGATCCTTCAAATCTAGCTATGAAAACAAAATTGCCAATGATTCTAAGGGCAACTACAAAGCATTCTATAGCTATGTCAAGAATCTCAATGGCAACACCTAGGTCTGCTCTGAGTTACAGCACATGGCTGTATAAAACAAGCCTGTACTTCAGAGAAGTAGATACCAAACACCAGAGGACCGAGGACTGAACCCTGTGGTACTCCACTTGTCGCTGGTCTGAAGTCTGATTTGGAGTCTGCTACTTTCACAGTGTGGGTTCTGTCAGTAAGCCAGTTGGCAACCCATCTTATAACATAGGGATTTATACCTAGTTTAATGAGTTTATCTATAATTCCAGAGTGGGGGATGGTGTTGAATGCCTTGGCGAGATCTAGATAGGCTGTGTGAACCACCTTACCCTCATCTATGGCTTTGGTGACTACTTCAAAGAAGTCTATTAGGTTTAGGAGACATGATCTGCCTTTTACAAACCCAAACTGTGTGGGGTCCAGAGTTTGGAGATCTCCAATGTCTTTGTTTATGAGTTCCATGATGATACGTTCCATGGCCTTGCAGATGAGGTTCATCAGGCTAATGGGGCGGTAGTTCCCGGGGTTTGTTGTGGCCCTCCCTTTGTGGAGTGGGATAACTGTTGCGGTGCGCCATTCAATGGGCAGAAAGCCTGAGGTGAGGCTGTGGTTGAACATGGTACTTAGGTGGGGTGCCAGATCATTCTGTAGTTCATGTAGAAGGCAGCCTGGGATGTTGTCAGGTCCCATGGATGCTGTGTTCTTGGCTTTGGAGAGTGAAGTTTTTACCTGTGCAGCCATGATTACAGGAACTTTGCATTCTTCCGGTATAAAGATGGGCCCTTTAGGGGTGAGAGGGGGGTAAAGTTAGCACTGAACCTATCTGCCAGGATGTTGGCAATATCAGTTGGTTCTGTATATCTAGTGTCATTGTGCTGTAACTCAGAGCAGATCTGAGTGTTGCCATTGAGATTTTTGACATAGCTATAGAATGCTTTGTGGTTGTCTTTAGAATCAGTGGCAATTTTGTTTTCATAACTAGCTTTGGAGGATTTTATGAGGGATCTCAGCTTCTTACTGAGGCTGACCAGGGAGTTCCTCCAATCATGGGATTTTACTCATTTTTGCAACAGTTTCTTTCTTCTGTTGTAGAATTTGTTTATGGCAGAAGACCACCAGATTGGCTTCCTCTTTTGGAGGATAGCATCTCGGTTCTGTTAGAGATAGCATGATCCATGCACTCGTGTAAGTGCTTATAAAGTGCATTTGTGTAGGATTCAACAGTCGTACCTCTATTGTCCATCTGCATGGGTGTCGTGAAGTTTGCCACTTCTGTCTTAAGAAGTGTGAAGTTGGAGAAATTTATTACAGTTGTTTTCCTAATGGGGGGTTGGGAGCGGGATGTGGATGTCTAGGGTGATTAGCTTGTGGTCGGATCTGCCTAACAAGGAGCTGACCTCTGGTGTGGAACACTGGTCACCCATGTTGGTGATGACCAGGTCTAGGATATTGCTGCCCCTGGTGGGGGTGTGGATAAGTTGATCCAGAAAACATTGAGCAAAAGAGTTGGCACATGAGTAGTTTTCCCAGTTAATGGTAGGGTAGTTGAAATCACCCATTATTACAGTGTTGGGTTGTACATTAATATTTTCCAGTGTATCAAGAAAAGAGGAGTGGGAATCCTGGGGCATGGTTGGGGGTCTGTATCAAGCTACAATCTGGATTGTGGTTTTGCCCAGAGTTAGTTGAACTTGGATAATCTCGGATGCATTATGCTGAGCAACTAGCTTGGAGGTGTGGATATCCTTAATGAATATGGACACGCCTCCACCTTTAGTGTTTCAGTCTGGGTTTGGTAGCTGAAAGGTGTAGTATGAATTATAGCCTGGTAATGCAGGGGTGATCTCTGGAGCTTTGAACCAGGTCTGTCACTGCACAGATGTCAATGTTCTCCATTTTAAGGAGTGCCTTGAGTGAGTGCATTTTGAGGTTTAGACTTCTAGCATTGAGTAGCATTACCCTCAGATTTTGCTTGCTTGTACCTGTTACGGTGGTGAATTTGTCATTTGAACCTTGCCTGAAAAAGGCACTATAGGGGTGGTAAGAGCCTTTTCCAGTATCTGGAATCCCAAGGGCAACAGGTGCAGGCCATCTATGGCAGAGCAGTGTGGTCTGTCGATCATGTCATCCCAGGCAGACAGATACTGGATTCCCTTAGAATGACACCAGAAGCTTAGCCAATTGTTAAAGTCAATCATTTTGTCCTTGTACTGTGGTGTCATTCTGGGTGATGGCAGGATGCTACTCAGGGCTAGGGTCATACCGGCCTGGGCTACAAGATCGGAGAGCTCCTCCATGTCTCTTTTCATGTAGTCTAGGCAAGTACGTCTCAGGTCATTCACACCAACATGGACAATGACAGAGTCATATTTGTACTTGTTGTGGAGTGACCTGAGTGCGTGCATTATGTGGTGGATCCTGGCACCTGACAGGCAGCTGACAGTAACTTTTTCCTTGTTTAGCCTGGTGAGTGGAACATCAGTGTGCCTGACTATAGAGTCACCTATGACTAGAGTGTTGGGTACGTTATGCCTTATGGGCTGTAGTTGAGTGTCACACTGAGTATGTGGGCTATGTATCATTTGGGTTGTGTTGGGGGTGGTGGAGGTTGCTTGCATTTCTGCTTTGGAGGTCTCTGTCATTTGGGCAGATTTGTACTGAGAGCCTCCGCAAATGTAGGTGTGTGTTTTGTGGTTCTGTATGTGTGTTTTGGTGGTGTAGGTTTTGAGGGACTATGTGATGAGTGTGGTGTGGTGCAAGTGTTTTTACCTTCTCCTCTTGACTGTCTAGGCCAGTCTTTGGTGAAGAGAGCTTTGCTTCCAGTTTGGCAATATAAGTACATCTCTCACAGGTCGTAGTGTTGGGTGGTAGGAGGAGAGGGTTGTCTGTGTACATGAGGCAATTGCTGCAATGTCCCAAGATGCCCAGATTCATCAGGTAGACAGGAGAAAACACTGGGAGCTGACCTTTAGACATGCCTGAATATGTGCTTATTTATTAAGTACTAAAAACTGTTTTCCTCTAGACAAGTGAGGAAAGTTGAGTGCTGTAGTAATTTGTAACTTATTTAGTGCTTACAATGAGTTCTGAACAAGTGTTTGAGATCAAAGAAACAGTTGAGTGCTAAAACCCCAGTTAAGTGGGGGGGGGCCTTAGGAGCTCACAAACAGTGCTGCAGACAGCAAATCTGTATCTGACCTGCCACAGAAAAGGGGGGAAGCAAGCTTAGAAATCTTTTTTCCAGTTAATTCAACATTAAGAATCTGAATGGGTTGGCCTTCACAAATGTTCTCTGTTAGACTGAGTGAACTAATGAGACTAGATTGGGAGGAGTGTCACAGATCAAATATACAGTATGGGCAGGCAACTGCAAAGCTACCAAGTATAAGAACACACAAAACTAGGGAGGGAGGGAAAAATTACAGTTCCTAGCTGTAGACACTAAATAAAAGTTTTAAACAGATCAAGGAGCAGACTCGAGAATGCTTTTAACTGTAACAGACAAAAATGCACAGAAAAGCTCGGATAGAGCACTCACAAGCAGAAAATACAACTCTCAGTATGAAAAAGCAGTTTACAGTTAAGTAATGTTAAAACAGTACAAAACAGTACATAAATGCAATGAAACAATAAAAAAGAGTTTTATAACAGTGCAAAAATATAGTAGATCAACTGTATATCACAATTATAAGCATTTTAAAAGTGCAGTTCAGTGAAATAAGTGTAAGAAATAACATAGCCTGCTCTTGGAATCTTAAGGAATTTCCACTTATGCAATGCAATCCAGAGCCTGACAATACAAGCAGAACCTTTATAAGACACAGGGTTTATATAGCAGTAAGAATGGAGGATTTGGAAGATCAGATTACTACTCAGCCAATGCTATTACCCAATCACTCGTACTACAGAAGGTCAGGAGGCCTGGTTACTCTCAATAATAATGAAGACAATCAGCAGAAAATGGCTGCCAGAAACACAGGAAACTCAAACAAAACTACCAGCCTAGACAACAGGCCTCTATCAAGATTATGCCACCTGAGCAGAACACAGAAACCTCACTTTAAAAGCATAGAAAGAACACCCACAAAGAGAAAATACAAGTCTCAGTATGAAAAAGCAGTTTACAATTCAGTAATTTAAATAAAAAGGCGATTATAGTAATGCACACTATTACAGTTCCTAGCTGTAGCCATTAAATCAAAGTTTTAAACAGATCAAGGAGCAGACTAGAGAATGCTTTTAACTGTAACAGACAAAAATGCACAGAAAAGCTCGGATAGAGCACTCACAAGCAGAAAATACAACTCTCAGTATGAAAAAGCAGTTTAACGTTAAGTAATGTTAAAACAGTATAAAGCAGTATATAAATGCAGTGAAACAATACAAAAAGCTTTATAACAGTGCAAAAATATAGTAGATCAACTGTATAGCACAATTATAAGCATTTCAGAAGTACAGTTCAGTGAAATAAGTGTAAGAAATAACTTAGCCTGCTCTTGGAATCTTAAGGAATTTCCACTTATGCAATGCAATCCAGAGCCTGACAATACAAGCAGAACCTTTATAAGACACAGGGCTTATATAGCAGTAAGAATGGAGGAGTTGGAAGATCAGATTACTACTCAGCCAATGCTATTACCCAATCACTTGTACTACAGAAGGTCAGGAGGCCTTGTTACTCTCAATAATAATGAAGACAATCAGCAGAAAATGGCTGCCAGAAACACAGAAAACTCAAACAAAACTACCAGCTTAGACAACAGGCCTCTATCAAGATTATGCCACCTGAGCAGAACACAGAAACCTCACTTTAAAAGCATAGAAAGAACACCCACAAAGAGAAAATACAAGTCTCAGTATGAAAAAGCAGTTCACAATTTAGTAATTTAAATAAAAAAGCAATTATAGTAATGCACACTATTACAGTTCCTAGCTATAGCCATTAAATTAAAGTTTTAAACAGATCAAGGAGCAGACTCGAGAATGTTTTTAACTGTAACAGACAAAAATGCACAGAAAAGCTCAGATAGAGCACTCACAAGCATAAAATACAACTCTCAGTATGAAAAAGCAGTTTACAGTTGGGTAATGTTAAAACAGTATAAAGCAGTACATAAATGCAGAGAAACAATAAAAAAAGCTTTATAACAGTGCAAAAATATAGTAGATCAACTGTATAGCACAATTATAAGCATTTCAGAAGTGCAGTTCAGTGAAATAAGTTTAAGAAATAACATCCTGCTCTTGGAATCTTAAGGAATTTCCACTTATGCAATGCAATCCAGAGCCTGACAATACAAACAGAACCTTTGTAAAACACAGGGTTTATATAGCAGTAAGAATATAGGAGTTGGAAGATCAGATTACTACTCAGCCCCTGCTATTACCTAATCACTTGGACTACAGAAGGTCAGGAGGCCTTGTTACTCTCAATAATAATGAAGACAATCAGGAGAAAATGACTGCCAGAAACACAGGAAACTCAAACAAAACCACTAGCCTAGACAGCAGGCCTCTATCAAGATTATGCCACCTGAGCAGAACACAGAAACCTCACTTTAAAAGCATAGAAAGAACACCGGCAAAGAGAAAATACAAGTCTCAGTATGAAAACACAGTTTACAATCTAGTAATTTAAATAAAAAACGAAATTATACTACAGCACACTATTACAGTTCGTAGCTGTAGCCATTAAATGCAAGTTTTAAACAGAACAAGGAGCAGACTCGAGAATTCTTTTAACTGTAAATAGACAAAAATGCACAGAAAAGCTTCTATAGATCACTCACAAACAGAAAATATAACTCTCAGTATGCAAAAGCAGTTTACAGTTAAGTAATGTTAAAACAGTATAAACAGTACATAAATGCAGTGAAACAATAAAAAAGATTTATAACAGTGCAAAAATGTAGTAGATCAAAAGTATAGCACAATTAAAAGCATTTCAGAAGTGCAGTTTAGTGAAATAAGTGTAAGAAATAACATCCTGCTCTTGGAATCTTAAGGAATTTCCACTTATGCATTGCAATCCAGAGCCTGACAATACAAACAGAACCTTTATAAGACACAGGGTTTATATAGCAGTAAGAATGGAGGAGTTGGAAGATCAGATTACTACTCAGCCCCTGCTATTACCTAATCACTCGGACTACAGAAGGTCAGGAGGCCTTGTTACTCTCAATAATAATGAAGACAATCAGGAGAAAATGACTGCCAGAAACACAGGAAACTCAAACAAAACCACTAGCCTAGACAGCAGGCCTCTATCAAGATTATGCCACCTGAGCAGAACACAGAAACCTCACTTTAAAAGCATAGAAAGAACACCCACAGAGAGAAAATGCAAGTCTCAGTATGAAAAAGCAGTTTACAATTCAGTAATTTAAATAAAACAAGCCATTATAGTAATGCACACTATTACAGTTCCTAGCTGTAGCCACTAAATTAAAGTTTTAAACAGCTCAAGGGGCAGACTCGAGAATGCTTTTAACTGTAACAGACAAAAATGCACAGAAAAGCTCAGATAGAGCACTCACAAGCAGAAAATACAACTCTCAGTATGAAAAAGCACTTTACAGTTAAGTAATGTTAAAACAGTATAAAACAGTACATAAATGCAGTGAAACAATAAAAAAGCTTTATAACAGTGCAAAAATATAGTAGATCAACTGTATAGCACAATTGTAAGCATTTCAGAAGTGCAGTTCAGTGAAATAAGTGTAAGAAATAACTTAGCCTGCTCTTGGAATCTTAAGGAATTTCCACTTATGCAATGCAATCCAGAGCCTGACAATACAAGCAGAACCTTTATAAGACACAGGGTTTAGCAGTAAGAATGGAGGAGTTGGAAAATCAGATTACTACTCAGCCCCTGCTATTACCCAATCACTTGTACTACAGAAGGTCAGGAGGCCTTGTTACTCTCAATAATAATGAAGACAATCAGCAGGAAATGGCTGCCAGAAACACAGGAAACTCAAACAAAACCACTAGTCTAGACAACAGGCCTCTATCAAGATTATGCCCCCTGAGCAGAACACAGAAACCTCACTTTAAAAGCATAGAAAGAACACCCACAAAGAGAAAATACAAGTCTCAGTATGAAAAAGCAGTTTACAATTTAGTAATTTAAATAAAAAAAGCAATTATAGTAATGCACACTATTACATTTCCTAGCTGTAGCCACTAAATGAAAGTTTTAAACAGATCAAGGAGCAGACTCGAGAATGCTTTTAACTGTAACAGACATAAATGCACAGAAAAGCTTGGATAGAGCACTCACAAGCAGAAAATACAACTCTCAGTATGAAAAGCAGTTTACAGTTAAGTAATGTTAAAACAGTATAAAACAGTACATAAATGCAGTGAAACAATAAATAAAGGTTTATAACAGTGCAAAAATATAGTAGATAAACTGTATAGCACAATTATAAGCATTTCAGAAGTGCAATTCAGTGAAATACGTTTAAGAAATAACAGCCTGCTCTTGGAATCTTAAGGAATTTCCACTTATGCAATGCAATGCAGAGCCTGACAATACAAGCAGAACCTTTATAATACACAGGGTTTATATAGCAGTAAGAATGGAGGAGTTGGAAGATCAGATTACTACTCAGCCCCTGCTATTACCCAATCACTTGTACTACAGAAGGTCAGGAGGCCTTGTTACTCTCAATAATAATGAAGGCAATCAGCAGAAAATGGCTGCCAGAAACACAGGAAACTCAAACAAATCCACCAGCCTAGACAACAGGCCTCTATCAAGATTATGCCACCTGAGCAGTACACAGAAACCTCACTTTTAAAGCACAGAAAGAACACCCACAAAGAGAAAATACAAGTCTCAGTATGAAAAAGCAGTTTACAATTTAGTAATTTAAATAAAAAAGCAATTATAGTAATGCACACTATTACAGATGCTAGCTGTAGCCACTAAATGAAAGTTTTAAACAGATCAAGGAGAAGACTCAAGAATGCTTTTAACTGTAACAGACAAAAATGCACAGAAAAGCTTGGATAGAGCACTCACAAACAGAAAATACAACTTTCAGTATGAAAAAGCAGTTTACAGTTAAGTAATGTGAAAACAGTATAAAACAGTACATAAATGCAATGAAACAATAAAAGAAAAGCTTTATAACAATGGCATATTCATAATTGTAATACCTCCACACCTCTCTGCTGATTTAGTTTTTGGCTTACCTGTTAGCCTCAATTCTTTCTAGGCATCACTCTCAGCAGACCTCAAGTTGTAAAAACCTCCATTCCTGCTTAACAAACCCATGGAGTATTTCCCATGCAAGTCAGACTCTCTTTTAAAGAAAAAACCTTTATCAAGCAGAGAATTAGCTGAAACCAAAGTACTAGGTTTCTTAAATGAAGCCTGAACATTCATAAGAATGTATATAGCTTTAAGAGCCACATTTCTGGTGGAAAACTGCAAAAAAGCTCTTGTAACTTTGAAATGTGATTTTTACGCAGAGGAAGTAAAAGGTCAGATGTTGATGTGGTTACAGAGCTAATATACTGAAGCCGTACCATACCTTACTTATGGCTGTAACTCAATTACTCCATCAAATTACACCCTACATCCATAATGGAAGCATAAGAAAGGATAATAAAAATACTCTCATTATGCTCCTTCTGAATAGGAAACTGTCCAACTACTACTGTCTGAATTGTGCACAGTTAGGTGTAAGGACCTGTGCTAATGGAGTAAGCGTGATCTACTCCACTATATACTGTTCACTGTATTTTAAATTATGTGGAGGATAATTAAAAGAGAGTTATATGAAAGAATGGGCTTGGAATTGAACTATATATGCAGTAGTATTGTCTACTTGCTGTAGTTGTCTGTTTCAATGTTTTAAGATTCAACCAGTGTTTGTATGTTAATGATTTAAACTGTTGTTGATGGTACTATTCTCTCTTAAAGAGATGAACGTAAATGAGATGGAAGGGAGATGGGAAAAAATGGAAAAGAAACTTAAGATATGCTTTATAACTAGATGTATACTGATTGGCTTGTTATTTTTAATCATCACCTGCTTAGATCTTTTGTATTAACCTTTTAGAATGATGTATAATAACCCTCCATTGCTCTATGCCTATAACTTTCACTGGTTGATGCTTAAACACTAGTCTTTTTTCTTTTTCTTCCTGTTTTTTGCCATAACTAGCAGAACCTTCAACTAAGAGGTACTTGGATATGCTAAGTAGGGTACTTGATGGCAATTTTTGGAGTTGGATTAATAATGTACATAGTTTGTAAAATTTATTATTTTATTTTTGTTGTCTACCTAATTGTTTTAAAGTCATATTTTCTTGTTTATTTATTTATTCTTTCTTTCTTTCTCTCTCAAATGTAGGGGTTAAGTGGGTAGGTACAGGGGTAGATTTGAGAGAGTTTAGTGCTGCTTTATCACTAATTGTTACACACATACCTAACCTAAGAGTTAATCTGGAGCCACATTATAGCCCCCCTTTGAACACTTCATTAACATTAATAACTGATAGATAAAGTGTGGAAAATGTTATTCTGGAATGTCAGAGTGGTCCAGGACAAAAATTTAAGGAATCTTATAATGCACCTATTGGTAAAAGCAGAAGCAGATGTCTGCTATATCCAAGAATCACATATGTTAGCCAAAGAATGGTACACAGAGAATAATAGGAAATGGATAAAAGGCATAATTTCAGCAGGGAACAGCAGTAACGCTAAAGGGGTAGCAATTATAATCAAAAACTCATTTAAACTGGACAGTATAGACAATGGGGCAGATCAGGAGGTTAGATGGTGCTACTTAAAATGCCTAACCCCACTGTTTGCTAAACCAGCTCTGTTCCTAAATGTATATGGTCCATGCTCAGGACAGCAGGAATTTATTCTAAAAACTTATAATACTCTGCTTAATTTCCCCAACCACTTTTATATCCTGGGGGGATTGGAATGCAGCAATTGACCCCAACATTGACCGTTCTAGCAAATCCAAATCATATAATGCACAAGCCTCCCTTGCTTTAATAAAATTAATGTCTGACTTTGGATTAATTGACCCTATATCCTTCTTTAGCAATGACACCCAGATCAACAACAATTACACATATTTCTCTAAATGTCATAAGTCTTGGTCATGAATAGATTTCTTTCTATTGTCAGACATACTAACAAACTGGCGAATAAAATACTCAACCGAACCCAGATTTTTCTCAGACCATTCAAGGATTGCATTAATGATAGACTTTGCACTTAACGCTTCTTCACTAAACAAAGGTTTAAACTGGTCCCTCAATAACAATATGTTATATGTCCCAGCAGTTACTGATGAGATAACTAATGTTCTAACGGAGTTTATCACTGACCCTCGTGACAAAAAAATCCCATTTGATGTCCAATGGGCAGCATGTAAAGCTGTTTGTAGAGGACGGTTAATTCAAAAATCTATCTACCTCAAAAAAAAGAGGAAAGAAAAAGAGGAAAGCCTAAATTTTGAGATCAGCAATCTCGATGGTAAAGTCCAAATTAATTACACTCCAGCAACAGAAATTGAAATGCTAGATAAGCAAAGGGAGCTATTTGATCTGCACCAATCCAACTATTCTCTCCAAGAATTAAGATTTATAACCAAATACTCCAAATGGATTCAAACCCCCTCCAAAGCTTTAGCTACACTAATTGAAAATAAGCTTGAATCACCCAGAATAGCCCTTATCTGCCATCAAGGTACACTTTACAAATCAGACTCTCAAATTATTCAGCTATTTCATATTCTGATATCTATGCTGGTAGTAATCACCAAACCCCAATCTCAGAGATAAAAAATTATCTGAATAACATTACTTTCCCAAAGCTAAACGATACTCAGAAAACAATCCTCTCTGCCCCACTGACACAACAAGAAGTCATAAAGGCTATTACTCACCTGAAAACAGGTAAAGCTCCAGGCCCAGATGGATATCCCCCAGACTTCTATAAAACCTTTAAAGATAAGTTGGCACCCATTCTACTGAAACTGTTTAACTCTATATCCCTTAATGGTATATTGGACCTCTACATTAATCACTCATAGACTATACTAACCCCTAAAAATAGCCTGGATAAATCAAACCTCAGTAACTGTAGGCTGATTTCCCTAATGAAGGCAGACATTAAAATCCTATCATCCATACTTGCCGAAAGGCTTAAAAAAAATAATTCCCCCCCTAATCTCAGCAGCATAAGTAGGATTCACGTCCAATAGACTCACTTGGGACAATACTCTGACTCTGGAAACCATGATTAACCTCTTGAAGAAGGATATTAATCCAAGATATGCAATGATACTGGATGCGTGTAAGGCATTCGATAGAGTCAATTGGAACATTCTGTTTACAGTGCTATCCTCCTTTGATATAACTCCGGGGTTCATCAATACCATCAAAATTTTATATAACAGTTCCTACACGTGTCTTTATATAAATAAGCAATACTCACAACCAATTCAAATTTCAAACGGCACCAGGCAGGGGTGCCCTCTGTCTTCTCTTCTCTTCAACTTATATTTAGAACCTTTCTTCCTATCCATAATACAAAAAACACACCACTCAATCCCCAAATTACTAAACACTAGTATCACTTTGACTGCATTTGCAGATGACTTAAATCTATATTTTGAACATCTCTTGTCGGATACCAAGAAAATAGTCACTACCTTGAACACCTTTGCTCATATTTCAGACTACAAAATCAACCAAAATAAATCCCTCACTTTCCCGATCAATCCTTTAGCCCATAGACAGAATCTCTTTCCAGACTCATCCTTCCACTTGATATACTCCTTCAAATACTTAGGGGTCTGTAATGACCACTCCTCTTCCTCCACATTACATTCCAATCTAACTAAAATCTGGGTGACACTCTTACAAGACATGTCTAGATAGCAACAGATGAAACTCCCTATGCTATCTAAAGCATCCATCATTAAAATGAACATCCTCCCAAAGCTTCTTTACCACTTTCATGCATCTCTTTCCTCCATTCCTAATACATTTTCATTAAAATTCACAAAGCCTTTGTGAAGTTCATATGGCACCCAAAATCAGTAAGAGTGCCATATCAAAGACTTATCCTTCTAAAAGATAGGGGAGGTCTAGGTTTGGCTGACATTCAACTCTATTACAGAATCCTGCACGCCAATAGATTAATCATAATTGCCAATTACCAGCCAAATTATATAGCATGGATTCCTCCTTGGGTAAAAATGTGGCACAATCACATTCTGTATAATAAATTTAACCCCAAAGTTCTCCCTTTTTTAGGCCCATCAACTCTCAAGAACTTGAAGATACATCATATCCTAAAGACTAAAATTAAAGTTTTCCAAGACTTATTCAAATTCCTGAATCTAGGGAAAGCTCTCCTCCTATTTCATCCCATCCATCTAAACCTGAATCTCAAATTGAACTGTAACATGATCAACTTGGTCGACTACCCCTTAATAAAAGGTTACACACTATGGGATATTCATAAGCATAAAAATTCCTCACTAACGCAACTATGAGCTATCCTAAATCTATCTAACAAAATATATCATAATCTTGAGGTAAATAAGGGAAATCACTGCATCTCTACTTCAAGGCCATACCATTGCTGAATCTGACCTCAACTTGGTAACTAAACTTCTGCAAAGCTTAGCTAGCAAGAAGAGCATGCTGTCCATCTCTTATAAACTTATAAGTACAATTTTATATGAAGAAAGAATTGTTTATGTGGACTACTGGAATCAACAAGGGTTGAACCTACTGATTGATGAAAAGCTTTCAGCTATTTATTTTCCCCACTTAAAAAACTTACTTATACACAATTTATGATTACCAACAACTTATACTTCACAACAGTCCACTTAAACAAATTCAACCCAAATGTGCCCACCTCAAGCTCTTACTGCTCCTATCCTCATGCTGACATCTTACATATATTATGGTTTTGTAGATACTCCCACAGTATTTGGTGCTCCCTCAAGGTTAGACTTGACAAAATGGGGTATCACAAATCAACCCTCTCATGGGAAATGGCATTGCTACATGTTACCAATCTTAAAATGTCAAAATTAAGATTGCATATCTTAATAACACTTTGTTTATTAGTTAAACTCTACATTACCAAACACTGGCTGGACCGTACCAAGATGTCTTGGAGAGGGTTTAGATGTTTGACTATTAAATGCATTACCTCACAAAAACTTTTAATAACAAACTCCCGTGAGCGTCCTTATTACCAGGAATTCTGGAGTACCATATTTGAGCTCTTGACTGGCAATCAAATATCTATAAACTAAGGTAACTCACCATTACTTAATGCTCTTCCCTGTGGCTCAGGATAGGTATCAAATCTTCCCTTTTATTTGTTATATCATTTTTGACTTAAAAGTAACACAGTGCGTAGAGCTCTTGTATTTACCTTTCTTTCTTTTTTCTTTGTTTGTCTGTTTTCTCATCTAGACTACTCATTAGCTTTCTCCCAATACTTTATATTGCTTTTTTTTCTTAATCAGCACAATTGTACATATTGTATAGAATGTGTAGTTTTATGTTTTTTTCTGTATTACTGTTCACTGTTTAACTGCAATTGTTTGTAATATTTTGGTATGATAAAGCCAATAAAATTTTTATTTGAAAAAAAAAAAATAAAACCATATATCCTTCTCCTACATTGCATTCCAGCCATGACACATGGCATAGTAGCTGTCTTAAAACAGTATTCTTAAGTAACCCAAACATTAATGGGCTCACTAAGAACCACTACTTTGCTCATTTTTCACTTTACCCCCCCCCCCAGATTAAGACATTCAACTAAGCAATTTTGTGTATACACTTCTGTAATTTAATCAACAAATGTATCCACAAATCCATAGTCTAGTAATATTTCAAAAATAACTTTATATGACACATAATCCAATGCTTTATTAATATTTTCCACTACCAATCTACTCCTTTCACTGTTGTAATTTCCATAACAATTTATGTCATTAACAGCACATTTTGTATATTTCTTTCCCTAACTACCCCAATACATTTTCTTGCACACTATTCCCTATTTCCCCATCTTTAACTTCAATGACTGTACTAAACAGTGAAAAGGCCACTGGTTTCTTAAATCTTCTCTAACTTTTCCAAATAAATTTAAGAAGCTAACATAATTATCCACTCTCCACTTCTTTACCTTCCTGCATTTTTTTTTCTAGCGGGTCCTGACATTTCAGATAGTTACCTTACAGAACCTTTACTGAACTTGAACTTTCTTAAGGGGGTGGATAAATCCTCCTTCTTCCCTTAACTTCTTAACTATTTCTTAGTTTTTTTAGTAGATGAGCACTGTAATATTATATGCTACCCTACCCCTAAAAGAGTGGTTATCTTTCAGCCATATTAAGTAAGACTGTTCATTCCTTACAATGGGTTACTAACGTGTCTTTTCAGTATGTGAACAAACTTTCCAGGAGTTTATTACTCAATGGGTATTTCCAGGCAATGCCTGTAATGTCTTGCTCTTTATCTGGAAATGCTTCAGCTCATGCTAAGAGTTATACATTGTGTTAAATTAATTAAAGTGTGCAACATTTCTACTCACTAACATTTTCTATACTGCAGCTTTATGTGAAAGCACTAATTGTTTTATGTGTAAAGTGTTATGAAAAAAATCCTATCTTTATATGTCAGCGTGCAGTATTTTCACTCCTGTAAGTGTAAGTATACAAAGTCATATGAGACCATGATGCTGTTTAAATGTGTGCTTTTCCACTTTAACTTAAACCAATCTATGGTTCAGATTTTTGCAGAATATCCAGATGCTTGCATCATATTTGTAATATTTTCCTCATATGTGAATTCCTGGGAAATCACTGAGAAAATAAGTCACTAAAAATTACATACATTTGAGTTTCAAACTTCATTCCCTTCAGAAAACGCATGTGACCACAAATCATTTAATTCTAGCAATTTTCTAAGTTTATAAGAGCAATATTTAAAAATGTGTCTCCATTTATGGGTCACTACGCCCCCACCATCATTTAAGACATTTTTAGATTTCTTGAGCAAAGTGGTTATGCTTTAATTATAACAATACTTTTAGAATAAATACTGCTTATAAATTCAGTGGCACCCTAGTCATATGAAAAAGCACAGCCATACACTAAAACCTGACTCAGTTCATATAATGTTGCAATCATATTGATAATTAAAAATATTGAAAATATTATAGGCATTTTATGGATTTTGAACTTATTACAAATGTCTTTGTCTATATGCATTTATAAAATGCAAACAATAATAGAGAATGTGGTTGACAAGAAGGACCCGAATGCAGAACTAGAACTCTTAATATTTTTCCCCATTTTATAATTCACTGTGAAATGAAAGAGCAGTGTAATTAATATGAAACAAAAATAAAGCAAAACAAGGGTAATTCTGTCCTGGTAAGTGCTATAGTAACACTGGGATTCAGAAGTATCCCTTACCTAACAGCACAAGAGCTAGTGTGGAGATGCCAAGAAGCATGATACAGCTCAAAGGTAATTATCAGTTTGGAAGAAGGAATTTTGCACTATGACCATTAAATAATTAAGAAATATTTTCATGTAAATGACACTGTTGGTGGGGAGAAAGCTATTTTCAGAATTGTGGTTAGAGAATTCTCAAAGAGCAGTGGTAATATGCTTGTTGCCATGCTAGCATGCATGTGCACAAGAACAAACTGGCAAAGCTACTGTGTCAGTGGCACAGCATGTAGCACCCATGCCTGTGATATAGAAGGTTGTGGGTTCTATTCCCACACAAAGCAGATAGATCACTGACAGTGCAATCTAGCAGAAGGGTATGCTGGGGTAGTGCTGCACTCCTGTTTGTTCTGTCTCTCATTAAAATGATTGTACTTCTGTTTAAGTCAGTGGTAGCTTAGCTGGACATAAAAAATGTCATAGCATCTAAAGAAAAAAGTAGGGTATGTTCCCAAATTTCTCCTAGTAGTTTAACTACCAACTTGGGTTTCCCCTGAAACAAACACTACTAGTCTAGTGGGAATAATCTGGTCAACAAAGGGTAAATAAATACTAAAAGATGAGTTATGAGTCAAAAAACTCTCAACCAGCAATGTTCCCACAAAGCTTTATTCACTGAAATCGGAGAAAGAAAAGTCAGGAAAAAGGGATGAGTAAGTAGAATTCCATACTCAAGGATATGTGGAAGGTAAACATTGTAGTATGGAGGGAGATAAAAAAAAAAATTTGGGGGGGGGGGCAGGTGTCTATTTTATTATAAAAAAGGAAATATAGGGAAGGATGTTAAGGGAAGGCAGGGAATGGAAAGAGGTAGAAGAGCAGAGGCACACAAATAAACCAAAAATCAGAGACAAAGACTAAAAGTAGATGTGTTGGTACAAGAGGGGAAGGAAATGGATATATATAGACATGTCTAAAGAAGGACAAGTACTAACAGGGATAACTGGACAACAACAGTAGAAGGAGGTGACACACAAAACAGAGAACACTGCCATGGTAAATAGGGTAGGGACCCTGCTCCTAACCATGCTGCTTAGGCTAGACCCACAAATAGGTCAGTCAACATCATGACTAGCTTTCCCACTGGGCCCCACAAGAGATCTTGCAAAAGACAACAAGAGGCAGAGATGAGACTCTGTAATCTACACAATACCCTCTTCAGGTAGCCAATGCAGGCATCAAGTTGACAGTCCACAAACCCCACTAGTATTTCCTCCACATCTGACTGGGTGATGAACTGTGACTACCACCCGATAACATGAGAGGGAACTACACTATTTCTGTCTGGTGATTAATAACCTGACACCACCTGGGACAACCAGGTTGCCCATCTGCACTCCTGGACCTCCATCACCTGGTAGATAGGCAGTCCTTGAGGTAAATAATGAGGTGGTAGGAGAAAGATAGCCATGATGTTGGAGCTAGAATGATTTTTACACCAAAGGAGTAGCTACAACTGACACTGTACAAAATAATAAATAGAAATGGGGAGAAATAATATAGTAATAATAATAAAGACATATAATAATAATATAATAATAATACATAATATATATATACACACACACACACACACACACACATATATATATATATATATATATATATATATATATATATATATATATATATATATTATATATATATATATATATATATATATATATATATATATATATACACACACACACACACACACACACACACACACACACACACATATATATATATATATATATACGCACCTACATATGTATATATATATATATATATATATATATATATATATATATATATATATATATATATATATATATATATATATATATATATAGATATATATATACACACACACGCACACAGACACACACATATATATATATATATATTTTTTTAATATATATATATATATATATATATATATATATATATATATATATATATATATATATATATATATATATATATATATATATATATATATATATATATATATATATATCTATACTCCCCCATACTCTGGAATAGACTGCCCATACATGTCAATCAAAGCACCTCCTTGGCCCTCTTCAAAAGGAACCTTGATGATTGGATGGGAGATAGGAAATTTACCCCGGGGATCACGTCAGTCACCCTGCTAGACAGGAGTCCAGGGAAGTAAATACTGTGGGAAGAAATATCCAGGGAATTGTTATGGCTAGGCTTGTATAGGCCCTAGGGCCGATAGCCTAGTACCAACCTATGAACCTATGAACATCTATATATATAGGTATATATAGATATAGATATATAAGATCATAGGAGATTACTAGGCTATCGACCCGAAGGTCATTTTAAGCCTAGCCATTTCATCCCAGTGTAATACCATGGAAATGCTAGTCCATACCCAAGACTGCTTTTAGTGATGACTGCCCACATCCAGGAGGGTTGTGGACTATATCCCCATGAAGAATTTACAGTGACCCATCCACTCTTCCAAGTTCCTCTTGAGCAGTGTCATAAAGGTGCTTTGTTTCACATTAACTGGTAGCCTGTTCCAAAGAAGCAGCAGTTGCTGGAAGATGAATCTGCCCTCCAGCATGTCCTATTCATGTCACAGGCCCTATTTAGGTCCCTGGAATAGGTAGCTCTAGTCCCATTTGATTTCTGGATAAGCAGCAAATTCATTAGGTTTGGGTCTTGGATTGCTCTGTAGGCCAGGCATAAGTCTCCCCTAAGAAGTCTATATGATACGGAGTATAGTGACATAGACTTTAGTTGGTCTGTGTAAGGCACATGCTGTAGCCCCTTGATCTTTTTTGTTAGAAACCACTGAGATCTCTCTAATTGCTGTAGGTGCTTAGTAAGACACATGCCAAACAGGGTATTATACTCAATTATGGGCCAGATACGTGTAGAATATAGGGGAGATTATAACTTATTTTGATCTCGAGGTAATGCCTTTACTAATCAGTAGACACATGATCATAGTTAAGGTTGCATTCAGTATGTGATCCCAGGTCCCTTACTAATTCATGGGTACTTAGGGTATTGTTTTTGATTTGATAATGTGAGGGGACAATTTTTGTGCCAAAGGGAATGATGATCCATTTCTTTGCATTCATTTTTAGACCATGACTAATACACTAGTCGTTGGTCTGTGTGAGACCCTCCTGGAGTATACTGACATCATTTGGGGATTCAATGACTGCACCTAGTTTGCAGTTATCTGCAAACTTGGTCAGTCACAACCCCTTAGTTTTCACTTGAACTTCTGAGAAGTATATACCAAACAGTAGGGGGCCCAGTACTGATCCCGTGGCACCCCACTGGTAACAGGTCTGTTGGTTGATGCGGAGTCACTCACATTGATAGTGTGTGCTGGTTTGTGAGACAGTTGGCAACCCATCCTAGAACAAAAGGGTTTGCATTCAGTTTGCTAAGTTTATCAGTAATGCCTAAATGTGGGATTGTGTCAAAAGCCTTTGCCAGGTCAAGGTATGCTGTATGCACAGATTTGCCCTCATTAATGGCCTTGGTCACATTTCCAAAGAAATCCACCAGATTTAACAGGCAGGATCTGCCCTTCACAAAACTAAATTGGGTAGGATCCAGGGTTTGGAGGTCACCTATGTCTTTATTTATGAGGTCCATAATGATAAGTTCCATGGCCTTACAGATGAGACTGGTCAGGCTTATGGGTCAGTAATTCCCCAGGTCTTTTTCTAGGCTACCTTTGTGGAGGGGAATAACTGTTGCTGTTCTCAATTCCTCAGGAACAAAGCCTGTGGTTAGGCTATGATTGAAAAGGGTACTTAATGGTGATGCTAGGTTATGTTTTAGCCTGCTAAGAAGACTGCCTGTGATGTCGTCTAGCCTCATAGAGGCTGTGTTTTTTATCTTGAACAAGGCTTAAAGGACCTGCTCTTCAGATATGTAGGGTGGGGGGTGGGGTTGGTTGGGGGAAGGTTTGTTGTAAGGAGGGGATACGGAGGTGAAAATTTCACCAAACCTGAATGCTATCAGGTTTGCTATCTCTGTGGGGTCAATGTGTGTGATATCATTGGCCACTAGTTCTCCACATGCTTGGGTCCTGCTCTTTATCTTAAGTACATAACTGTAAAAGGCCTTATGGTTATCCTTGGCTGTAATTGTTAAATGTCTCTCAATGGAGCCACTGGAGGATTTGACAAGTTGTCTTATTTGCCTGTTGAGGCTGACAAGGGTGACTTTCCATTGTTGGGGCCTTGCCTTTGTTTTCTTGGACAATAACTTTTTTGCATTTATTGTAAAGTTTGTTGATGCTGGATGCTCACCATGGCAACTTGTTTGTACTTGGGGCTTTAGCTTTGATTCTTTTTGGTACTGTCAAATTTATACACTTTTGCAAGTGGTTGTACAGTGCTTTAGTGTAAGCTCTGGCATAGTTACCACTTCCATCTTGGAGTGAGATTTGGAATGCATTTATACCTTCACCTAGGAGGTTATAGTTTGTCTTGTTAATGTTTTTAGTTTGATTTCACCCTTTGAGTTCTAGTGTTAGTGCCAGCTTCAAGGTGCTTGATTTGTCATCAGTTTTAACTAATGAGGTCTGACAGTTGCGGCTATGCATCTGTTTGATATGTTGGTGAGGACCAGATCCAGAATGTTCCCCTTGTTGAGGTATGGAAAATTTGTTCCAGGGTATTTGAATTAACAAAGTCAAGGAACTTTTGTGCTAGCAAGTTAGGGCTAGTGTAGGTTTCTCAGTTTATGGTGGGATAATTGAAATCCCCCATAACCAGTGTGTTCAATAAAATCTAGATTGTCAGTTAGGCTTCATGGTTATCATGAGCCGTGAATTGGGATGTATAACTGGCTATGACTTGAATTGGGGTCTTACCCACTGTAACCAGGATCTGGAGTAACTCCATGGAGTTGTCCAGTCTAACTAGAAGGGAGGTGAATTTATCTGTAATATAGATTGAAACACCACCTCCTTTGGTTTTCACACATTCACTTTGCAGTCTAAAGGTGTGGAAGACATTGTAGCCTTGCATGGCTGGAGTACTCTCTGAGGCCTTGAACCAGGTTTTTGTGACTGTACAGACATCTACATGTGCTTTCAGGGTGTGCAGCTTTTGGTTTAAGCTCCTAGCATGAGCCTTATTTTGTTCTGATTAGTTAATTTCACATTGGTAATTTTGTTTTTGAGACCTTGCCTAAAAAGGCAGTAGAGGGAGGCAAGAGCCTTTGACAGTAGCTAAAAGCCTAGCGGCGCCAGGTGCAAATTGTCTCTGGCAAAGCAGGAAAGTTTGTCAACCATGGTTTCCTAGGCTGACAGGAACTGGATCCCCTTTGAATGACACCAAAAACAAAGCAAATTGTTGAAGTCAATCATTTTTTTGTTTATATGGTGGTATCATCTTAGGTGAAGGTAGTATGCTGCTCAAAGCTAGGTACATACATGCCTGGTACACATATTCAGAGAGCTCAACTATGTCTCTCTTCATATAGTCCAGTGAGGTACATCTCAGGTCATTTACACCAGCATGAACTAGAACAGAGTCATAACTGTACTTGTTGCTGAAATACCTGAGTGCATGTGTATTTATGGAGGTATAATGGAAGGAAACTAAGGCAGAAGAAGAGGGATGAGACAAAAATAAACACTACTACCCTGTTTAAATCTGATGAATACTTTTACAGGTGCCTACAGGAGGAATTAACTCATTACATCTAAGTGACGCATGCAGGTACATCTGCAGTTAACTCCTACTGATGCCTCTAGACATCAAATATTGCTTGTACATATTTACATCAATAATTCCAAAACCATGCTATGTACAAGAGTTTAAAAGATTTCATCTTAAAGTTACACAATGGCAAACTCATCTGCATTAATATTTGACCCCTGTCTATTGCAGGTAAATAGATATTAACTGTTTAATGATATTCATTTATATAACTATAATCTTCACATTTTTCTAAATATCTTAAAACGTAAGTAACACAGATAGAACTCCTTAGCCGCGTATGAAAACTCTCAGCTAGGTTAATAAAATGGTGCTGGCAGTATGTGTTTAACTTGAGTGGTTGTTGAGATATTGCAATTTGTTTACAAAATATTACAAATGTAATACTTACTCCCCGGGATTCATGAAGCTTTCCCCAGGCGCAGGAGTAGCGTAGGTGTTCCAACACCAAATATGGCCACCGAGCGATGCAGGTATGAGCTGTTTTCAAGTGCACTACCTGCGTATGCTATGGCAGCACAGCTGTCGGCTCCTATATGCTATTCACCCCATTTGCAGCAGTGTAGCATGCAAATGAGGGTAGTTAGCGATCCAGGAAGTGGTGCAGGCATAGTGTAAGCATGCAGAAATGTAAACCGTAAAAAATGGTTTACATTAGTGCAATCATAAAATCGAAGCCATGTCAGCCAGCCAAACACATGTATTATATTGTTAGTATATGTCAATGGCTAAATATATAGCAATTGGCATAAAAAAAATGTACAAAATGTAAAATTAACATTATTTGTTCTCGCTCTATCACGAAGTTTAAAGCATAGGGCAGCGGCGAGCAAATGGGATCGTAAGAAAAATTAAAAAAAAGAAAATAAAACTGCAGTGTAACACATAGTATGATTTCCCCATAATAGTCAGTGGCAGGCATGTTACACCACACCATGGAGGAAGGGTTGCTAAGGGGCTGTGTTAATGTTATGTGTGGTCTCTAGGAATTAGTAGGCAATCTAATGCAAATGAGAGGAGTTATACTGAATCACAGATTCCCCTCTGGTGTAAGAATGCATCTTATGACGTAGTGTTATAACACTGAGGTGTGACCATGAGATAAAGATGACAACAAGAGAGGGGTGTGTCACCTTTGCTGTAAGCACATTGGAGCAATGCCAATCTGGTTTGCCCTTAGCTAAGCAAAGCTAAAGGAAAGGGATGTGTTTAACTGACTGTAGCTTTGGCTAGCTGAGAGCAAACAAGATAATCGAGTATGCATGTGAATGGAGATTAAAACGCGCTTAAACTCGGTAAACGGGTATGCGCAGCACACACCGGAGCTGGAACATGAAGGATATATGAAAAAAATATGGAAATGCAGCAGCAGGGAATTTGGAGTACAAATGAGCAATTAACACCTAGGAACCTACAGTGGGCCATTGACAACAGCTAACAAAGCTGCTACCCACAGAACAGGAAAGAGGAGGGGCTGTACTGCAAAGAAAACAGTAAAGTGTCACAGCAGAATAAAGTAGAATTGCATTATATCAGTTACATAATACACTTTGCAACACATGACTGGGTAGGGAAAGTACAAGACAATAAAGTTGGCAGGTGGATGCATGCCTGACAATGGGCGGGGATCTAGGTGTAAAAGGGAATTAAAGGGCAATAGATGACTCAAGCCAGGCAAGCATAACTCCACACTTCAGCCCCCACACTTGCAGTAAGCAATGTAAAACCCATAAGTAAGATACCTTGCAGCTGGAACTGCTCACACCCAGCCAATTACATCAGCAACATCTATAGCACAATAGTATAAAGTGTGAAAGCACCTCACACACACTTGTGTTTTCCCATACACACTGCACCATTGGTGTATACAATGGGGAAGTTTTAATATGTACATGTTAGGGGCTGCCATTGCTTTGATCCACCAGCATCTGCTGGAGACTGAAGGTGGTGAGGAGGATGATGCTGACAACCACCGCAGGCAACAGAGGAGGAGAAGAGTGTTCAGACCCAGGGTAACCTACCAGGTGCTACATGATCTGGAGATAGTATTACAGGGTGGAAAGGGACACCCTACAGCAAATTGTGGAGCTGTGCCAGCCACGCCTCAGAGCCAGAAAAAACAGAGGGGAACCTATCCCAGTTGACCCCAAGGTATGTGTAAGCCTGAGAATACTAGCCACAGGTACCTTTCAAAGGCCAACTAGGGATATCATGGGGATCTCACAGGCATCAGCATCCAGGGTACTCCACCAGTTCCTGGATGCCATGTTACCACATGCCAGTGAGCACATATACTTCCTCCAAATGCAGGAGGAGTTGGCCAGCAATATGCGTCTCTTCCACCATGTGGCAGAATACCTGGAGGTACTGGGTGCAATAGACTGCACGCACATACACATCAAGTCACCACCCGGTGAGCAACGTAGGTGCTACATAAACTGCAAGGGATACCCCTCCATCAACTGCCACGTCATGTGCAATGCCCAGGGCATTCTCATGCATGTGCGTACTGGCAGCCCTGGAAGCTATTTATTTATTTTATTTTACATTTGTTGACCGGGCTAGTCCAGCTGGATACATTTCCATTTTCAGCAGAGGCCCGGGGAGAAAAGCTCCTTAAGAGTACACAACAATATTTTACTTAAATCAAAAAATAAAACAATTCAAAGTTTAACAAGTGGAAGTACCATATAAAGTTAAGCTATTTTATGTATGAAAGATCATATTGGAGTAAGTAGTTTAGTAAATAAGGAAATATGTTCAGTTCACAACACATTTGATTGCAGTATCTTATGTTAAGTATATATGTTAACATAGTAGGGAGACTGAGAGTCATATTTTGATATAGAAAGAGGGTCCAATCAATTGAAGGGCCAGTTATAATTCTGGTTTTCATTAGGCAGTTAGATTATACAGTAATTAAGACTTGTAACTTAGTGAAAAGAAGACGTGAGAGGTTAGTCTGGGTTCAGACAGGTGCACAACCAATGTGATTTGAGGTAGGTTTTAAGCCTGATTTTAAATTGTGTTAATGAAGGTAGGGAGGTCAGGTCACTGGGGAGAGAGTTCCAGGTTTTACTCATGGTATTAGAGAACAGAGAGTCCCCTGCCTTATTGTAGGTTATGTGTATTTGTACTAGTATTTTGCTAGTTGAGCATAGGGTCTTAAGGTTGCTGTAGTGGGTGATAAGGTTGGTAATAATTGGTGTGTTGTTAGGCTGATACAGGATTTTATAGGCAAATGTTAATTGTTTAAATAGAAGTAGATTAGGTAACTCTAGCCAACCTAGTTTTTGATAATTAATACAGTGATGGGTCCTAAATGTAGAGCCTGTCGCAAATCTCGCAGTATTGTTGTAGGATACAGCCAGTTTGTTCATGTTGTTTTTTTTCAGAGGTTAGTATATATAGGGGAGGCATAGAGGAGGGTAGAGATTAAGTGGGTCTGGGCAATAGTAGATCTTGCTAGTGGGGTAAGAAAGGATTTGATTCTGTAGAGGGAGCCTAGTTTTTTGTTGACTGTTTTTATGGTATTGTTAATGTGGCCTTCAAAGTTAAGGTTATTGTGAATTAGAACCCCTAGGAGTTTTGTGGTAGAGTCGGAGGATATGATGGTTCCACTGTTAGATGTGACAGTAAACTGTAGATGTGTGGCCCTGTGGGTTGCAGTAAAAAGTAGAAGTTTGTTTTTTTGGGATTTAGGATAAGGCACTGATGTTGTAGCCACTCCTCAACTATGTTAAACACTTTTTGAGTGAGAGATTGAAGGTCTGCTGGAGTTGGGGCTGAGCATATTAATGTGGAGTCATTGGCATATTGTATTAAGGAAGCTTGAGGAATAATAGTATGCAGGTCATTGATGAAAATAGACAATAGAAGTGGTCCAAGTATAGAACTTGGGGGACACCTAGTACAATGGGGAGATGGGGAGATAGGTTGTTCTCCCACATAACTGCTTGTTGCCTATTGCTTAAGTAGGATTGAAACCATTGTATAGTAAGTGTATCAAGAGAAAGGTTTTTCAGTGTGTTTATGAGAAGTTGGTGGTTAACCATGTCGAAGGCTTTAGAGAGATCAATAAAGATGGCTGAGGATAGAGTGTTGTTATTGCGATTTTTATTTATACAGTCGGAGAAGGATAGAAGTGCAGTAGTAGTACTGTGAAATGGCCTGAAGCCATGATGGCAGTTAGATAATAAGTTGTTATCTATTACGTGTTTTAACAGTTGCATATGAATGCATTTCTCCATGATTTTTGCCAGAGGAGATAGTATGGCAATTGGTCTGTAATTGGATAGTTCCCCAGAATTTCCACCCTTATGAAGGTGGATAATGTGTGCAATCTTCCAAATGGAAGGAATTGCACCCTCAGAGATTGTTCTGTTAATCAGAATGGAAACTGGGTAGGCTATGGCATTTGCTGCTTTTTGTAGATATTCTGCAGGAAGGAGATCTGCTGCATTGGTGGTAGGTTTGAGTTTTTGCAAAAGGGTACGGATAAAGGATGTAGGGATAGGTTTGAGATGAAATGGGGGAGGTAAGGTAGTATTAGAGGGTGATAGAGGTGAGCTGTCAGAAGATAGTTGATTGGCAAGAGACTGAATGGTCTCAGTGAAGAAGGTATTAAAGGTACTTGCAATTTGCTTTGGATTGTCCTGGTCAGTACCTACAGGGGAGGGAGTGACAGTACGGCCTGGGTGTAAGAGTGTATTTATACCTGCCCAAAATTTTTGAGGTTTACTTTGCTGGGTATTTTGGAGTTGAATGTAGTACTTTCTTTTATCTGACAGTATTGCTTTTTTTGTGTCATTTCTTAGCTGTCTGAACTTTATGTGATCTTGGTTTTTAGTAGCACTCCATTTGGTCCAGATTTTATTTCTGAGTAGCATTTTTTGTTTTGTCTCTTTTGAGAGCCAGGGGGCAGGTTTGTTCCTAGTTTTAATGGTCCTTTTTGGAGCATGGAGGTCAAGAATATTTAGAAATTTACTATTAAAGTAGATTACTGCTTCCTCTAGGATTAGACTTTTGCGGGGTGACCAGTTGCATGCTTTAAGTTCATTTTGGAAAATATCAGGGTTAAAATTTTTATTACTCCTAATTGTTCTATAGGTAATTGGATTTGGGATATCAGTCTTGAATCTGATTATGAAGGTTGAGTGCATGGTCGCTTATATCCTCAGGGAGAGTCCCAACTTTATAACTTGGTGATGTCTATTTATTAGTATCCAATCTAGGGTGCTTTCATTGTTATTGTGTTTATTGGTCCTTGTGGGGGAACTGATAGTTTGAGTAAACCCATGTAGGTTAAGATGGGTAGAGGGCTGTTCAGAAGTACAGCTTTTCCAATTAATATTAAAGTCTCTGAGTACTATTATTTCTTGGGGATAATTGGCTGATAGCAAATTTAGGATATTTTCTAGAATATTAAGAGTTATTCCCTGGGGGAAGGTTGACAGCAATAATATAAATGGATTTATGGTTATTGAGTTGGAGTTTGGAGATAAGTATTTCTTCATTACTAGTTAGAGGGGGCTTAGTCCAGTGACTATGGTGTGCATGATCCAGGGTTTGAGACCTGTCATGGTTTCACTTTTATTAGGCCAGAATACGGCTCTTGTAAGCAGTTGTAAGCATGTTTAAAAGTGATTGTGCGATATTAAGGCGGCAGTTAAACATAGTTAATTTCTCTGTATTTCTGATGGGTGTCATTATCCATAGATCCAGTGCCTAGCTATCATGACTCCCACATCTGGCATGCCTCACAGATCTATCGGGCATTTGCCAGGGGGGACATCCCATGTGGCCATCTGGTGGGGGCTGCTGGCTGCACTGGAACCATGGATGATGACACCCATCAGAAATACAGAGAAATTAACTATGTTTAACTGCCGCCTTAATTTCGCACAATCACTTTTAAACATGCTTACAACTGCTTACAAGAGCCGTATTCTGGCCTAATAAAAGTGAAACAATCGCAAGTCTCAAACCCTGGATCATGCACACCATAGTCACTGGACTTACCACTAAGTCATCTGAGCTGTATACATGGCTCATAGGTTTTAGAATACACCTTTTAATACAGGCATTCCACAGTACTGGCAACAAATGGTATAGTCACTTTGTGTACATATGTAAAGTACATTGTAATGTACTGTAGTTTGTGAATCAACATATACAAATCTACATATGTATAACTGTTAAAAACTAATACTAAATATATATATATATATATATATATATATATATATATGTATATGTATAGACATCGATGAACACACTTTGTGACGCAGAAGCAATCCAGAGGAATTGAAGTATACACAAAACACATGCAGCTCTGGATTATAACAATTAATATTAACTTAATTCACCATAGAAGGGATGGTTGTTGTGTATGTGGAGGTTGGGGTGGAGGAAGAATAATGGGTAATGTAATTATGCATCAAGGAGAGCCTGGGTTGGATGTTCAATAAGTGAACTGGAGGTGTATACATGGAGTATGGAGTCAATTAAAAAAGGACACAAAACCAGAAGCATGCGCATTCCTAATACACGCTTTCAGGTCACATTGCAACACATAATTCTACAAACAAATGAACATTAACATGTATTATACATATGTACACCAACTTACTGTCACTTTTCTTTCCAGTAGTAAGGAATGCTTGTAGTAAAAGGTATATTCTAAAACCCATAACACTTGTACATATCTCAGATGCCTTAGTGGTAAAGTCAGTGACTGTGGTGTTTATTGTCCCAGGTTCAAGACCTGCACGGACTGTTTATTTTTATAAGGACCATTGGATGCAGGTTGATTAAGGCACTTTTAAGCAGTTTTCAGTGGGTTTGCGTGGTTTTGCGTGATGGTAATTGGCGGTTAAACGGAGAAGCACTTCACATGGTGTAACCTTCGCTTACTGTCGCGCAGAACATGGACAAACTAGCTTACAACTGCTTACATGTGGGTTAATCACCCTTTCCCTGGCAGTGCCTGCTCTGAGAAGTAAAACAACAACCACTTCCAGGACTAGAACCCACAACCATGTACACTATCCTCAGAGTAACCTACCACTAAGCTACCTGAGATGTACCTATGTCAGTTGTGTTTTCAGACAGGTTAAAATAAAAAAGGGAAGATTGTGTGGAAATAGGACAAACTGTCATGTACCCAGTGAAAGGCTATGCTATATATATATATATATATATATATATATATATATATATATATATATAGAGAGAGAGAGAGAGATACATGTCGATATATGCAGATATACATATATATAGCTATAGAGCTAGGTTAAAATATTTACACATCTATGGAGGTACATATGCAATAATATATATTACCAGTACATGAAGATGTATATATATATATATATATATGTATATATATATATATATATATATATATATATATATATATATATATATATATATATATATATATATACATATATATATGTGTATATATATATATATATATATATATATATATATATATATATATATATATATATATATATATATATATATATATATAAATATACATGCATACATGTGTGTATGTAGCATCTGAAGTGTTCAAATCTGAGTATAACATGGACCATAGCAATCACACATCCTGTCCCCTGCAAACAATATGAACATAACATATGAAGAGTATATGCCAATACACTATTACAAATATGTCATATGAACATGGACCAAATAGGGTTAGTCACCAACACAACTACAATGACTGCAAATATCCATGACAGAAATACACAGACATCCTCTATTTAGCAAACCTTTATTACATTCCGATGTATGGCCAAAAGGATTCAAGGACTAGCATTACCTGCATGCAATGCAGGAAGCATTTAACATTGCCTAAATGAATGAGCCTGCAATTACCATAGTGTTATTCCACTAAGGGATAGGTGTTCACATAGGGAAAGCACCCCCACACAAATATAGAATATGTATAAAAGCAGTGTCTACACACCTGCATCTGCTATCTACACCCACCATCTCCCCCACACCCAAACTAATTACACCAATACATACTGTCATACCATTACCAATTATTCACCCACTGTACAACATCTGCTGAAACCTTGACATATCTGGACAGAGTCACACTAACATGGCCCTATGTGAAATAGTTGCTGTTATACAATGGAACAGCTGCTGATGTGACAGGGTTTGTTTGAAAGAATCATGTTTCAGAGGTCTGAAAAGTAGTTACACCAGGATGTGTTACCAATTACTGATTATCAGCACAGTATGATACAAATTAACACCAAACTAAAGATGTCTGGTTAGCACACTGTAAACCCCCTAACATGATATGCATAGCCATACAGTCTTGATCTGGTCAAACAACCTGGCCAGACTGAAGCATATGTAGAAGTATTAGGTACAGACACACCCTACACAAGTTGCAATGTTCAGAAATATAACAGCAGTACTCACATGTAGACCAAAACCTCTAGACATTACACACAATATAGTTGAGTTTGTCTCCATACAGTTGTTGAAATAGATTTCAGACTACACTTCCAGGCTGTCTTCCTCACAAGTAAGGCAAAAGGACAATGCCCAATTGGAGTACTCAGTTATACTCCACTGTTGCCATGGTACTGGCTAATGGAGTAGCTACACAGCTGATGTGCAAGTAATTACCTACTTTGGAACACCAACTGGTGATGAGGATAGCACGTTACTGATCTCTAACTGTAAAAAGATGGCATGTCACACATTCAAACCATCTGTATATAGGTTCATAGGTTCATAGGTAGGTACTAGGCTATTGGCCCTAGGGCCTATATAAGACTAGCTAAAGGTACCCTGGCTTTCGCCACCCAAGAAAATTATTTTCCTGTGCCACTGTCAAGCAGAGCCACAGACGTGATCCCCGGGGTGAATTTCCTATCTCCCATCCAATCATCAAGATTTTTTCTTGAACAGCGCTAATGAGGAGCTTTGTTTGATATAGATAGGTAAGTTGTTCCAGAGTATGGGAAGTCTCTGGGACAGTAATCTATCCCTCCAGCATGTTCTGTTTATTGTGGTGACAAGGTTTAGGTCCCAAGACCATGTAGCTCAGAGGGATTGGGATTTCTTTAAGTGGAGCATGTCTAAAAGCTCTGGGTTTAACATAGCTTTGTGTGTTAGGCAGAGATCACCTCTAAGTAGGCGATATGCAATGGACTAAAGTTGCAGTTTTTTGAGACGGTCTGCATAGGGCATCTGTTTGAGGCCGGTAATCCTCTTTGTGAGGTATTTCTGTGGCCTTTCCAGTTGTTGTAGATGTCTTGTGAGGTACATACCAAAAGGGGCATTGTACTCTACAATGGGTCTAATGAGTGATGAGTAGAGGGGAACAATGACCTCTTTTTTCCTGGATGAGAAACCTTTTTTGATGAGGTGTGCCATGTAGAAGGATTTCCTGACTACTGTGGTGATGTCATTATCAAATGAGAGACTACTGTGTACCTGTGTCTCAAGGTCTCTTATCACACTTTCAGTGTTAAGTAGATTACCGCCTATGTGGTAGTTCATGGGTACTGAGTTTTTACCAAAAGGGATGACAATGCACTTTTTGGCATTGAGCTAGAGGCCATGACTTTGACACCAGGCATCTGTCTCAGCGAGGCCCTTTTGTAGGATGTCCGCATCTTTTGGAGTTTTGATTATGGATCCTAGTTTGCAGTCATCTATGAACTTCATTAGCCAAAGACCTTCGGTGCTGGCCTGTACTTCAGAGAAGTAGATACCAAACAGGAGAGGACCCAGGACTGAACCCTGTGGTACTCCACTTGTCACTGGTTTGAAGTTGGATTTGGAGTCTGCTACTTTCACAGTTTGGGTTCTGTCAGTGAGCCAGTTGGCAACCCATCTTGTGTCATAGGGATTTATACCTAGTTTAGTGAGTTAATCTATAATTCCAGAGTGGGAGATGGCGTTGAAAGCCTTGGCGAGATCTAGATAGGCTGTGTGAACCACCTTACCCTCATCTACAGCTTTGGTGACTGCTTCAAAGAAGTCTATCAGGTTTAGGAGACATGATCTGCCTTTTACAAACCAGAGCTGGGTGGGGTCCTGAGTTTGTAGATTACCAATGCCATTGTTTATAAGTTCCATGATGATACGTTCCTTAGCCTTGCAGACCAGGCTCATTAGGCTAATGTAGCAGTAGTTTCTGGGGTCTGTGGTGGCTCCCCCTTTGTGGAGTGGGATAACTGTCACTGTGCGCCATTCAGTGGGCACATAACCTGAGGTGAGGCTATGACTGAACATGATACTTAGGTGGGGTGCCAGTTTGTTCTGTAGTTCATGTAGAACACAGCCTGGGATATCATCAGGTCCCATGGACGCTGTATTCTTGGCTTTGGATAGTGTGTTTTTTACCTGTGCAGCTGTGATTACAGGAACTTTGCATTCTTCTGGTATAGAGATGGGCCCTTTATGGGATGACAGGGGGGTAAAGTTAGCACTGAACCTATCTGCTAGGATGTTGGCAATATCAGTTGGTTCTGTATATTTAGTGCCATTGTGCTGTAACTCAGAGCAGATCTGAGTGTTGCCATTGAGATTCTTGACATAGCTATAGAATGCTTTGTCATTGTCTTTAGAGTTAGTGGCGATTTTGTTTTCATAACTAGCTTTGGAAGATTTTATGAGGGATCTCAGCTTCTTACTGAGGCTGACCAGGGAGTTTCTCCAATCATGGGATTTTACTCTTTTTTGCAACAGTTTCTTTCTTCTGTTGTAGAATTTGTTTATGGCAGGGGACCACCAGATTGGCTTTTTTTTTTTGGAGGATAGCATCTTGGTTCTGTTAGGGATTGCACGATCCATGCACTCGTGTAAGTGCTTATAAAGTGCATTTGTGTAGGATTCAGTAGTCATACCTCTATTGACCGTCAGCATGGGTGTCGTGAAGTTTGCCACTTCTGTCTTAAGAAGTGTGAAGTTGGCTTTGGAGAAATTTTTTACTGTGGTTTCCCTAATGGGGGGTAGGGGAGGGATGTGAATGTCTAGGGTGATTAGCTTGTGGTCGGATCTGACCAACGAGGAATTAACTTCTGGTGTAGAGCACCGGTTGCCCATGTTGGTAATAACCAAGTCTAGGATATTGCTACCCCTGGTGGGGGTGTGGATAAGTTGATACATGGCATTGGAATTTATGAATTCCAGAAAACATTGAGCACAAGAGTTGGTACGAGTAGTTTTCCCAGTTAATGGTAGGGTAGTTGAAATCACCCATTATTAGGGTGTTAGGATGTACCCTAATATTTTCCAGTGTATTAAGAAATGAGGAGTGGGAATCCTGGGGCATGGTGGGGGATCTGTAGCAAGCTACAATTTGGATTGCCATCTTGCCCAGAGTTAGTTGTACTTGGATAATCTCAGATGCATTATGGTGAGCAGCTAGCCTGGAGGTGTGGATATCCTTAATGAATATGGACACACCTCCGCCTTTAGTGTTTCGGTCCAGGTTAGGTGGCCGAAAGGTGTGGTATGAATTATAGCCTGGTAATGCAGGGGTACTCTCTGGAGTCTTGAACCAGGTCTCTGTCACGGCACATATGTCGATGTTCTCCATTTTAAGGAGTGCCTGCAGAACATTACAAAATACCCCAAAATGAAATGAAACAAAGACCGAAATAAACCAAATATCACTCAATAACAACTCCAATTACCAATAAGGTATGTATACATTGTAGTATGTCTGTGTATGTAGTACCTGTTCTGTAATAATTGCAATGTAATCAATGCATATAGTGGAAATAGCTATCTTGTAGTAATGTATTGTTGAGCAGTAGTTATGCCTGTAGTATTCTATGTGTGTACCACTGTAGGTCACAAGGCAAACTCCTCATACACCACAAGAGATGATATATTTGGGCTTGGAATTCATTAATTCTTTTCTAGCCACTGTCTGTGTCAGGGTTGGTCAAACAGGTATGTTCTATAACAGGGGATAGTATATGTTGATATATTGTAACAGTAGACATATGTATGGGTGTATTAGTGAGATGAACATGTCAAAGGTGGGCTTACTTTGCAAATATGATTTGCATTGTGTGATAATGTGCCAATAACTGTGTAATGTACAGTATCCTAGCAGATCTTTTCCATCTGTATTCCATCTTACATAGCATTTGTGTTATGTTATGCAAACATTAGTTATGTTTGTTGATAATTGCAATACTCAATAACAGGATACATATGAATTGTATTCATCTGACAGTTTAGCAGCATGATAGCAAAGACAATTGGAAGAGCTAGGTAACTACCCATGCACATAAGACATGTAATATCCACCTCTCTAGTATTGTTTGCAAGCAATAACAGCTGTGCATGTGTACATGTTATGCAAATGTGTTGTGACCCTTATTACAGTGCTGGGACAAATGGCTATGTGCACACCTACATAGAGTGGATATTGAGAGCAGAGACCCACTGGTTGAACACTCATGTTTGTGTAGCCTAACCTCTCATTGCCAACCTAACAAATGCTTCCAAATAATGTATGTAAGGTTGTGGACAGTACTGCTAATGAAACAAGTTGCATATCATCTTTAACTCCAGTGTAACATCTTCAGTAGGAGTGTAGGATGTAGGAGACTGCTGCTCATGTGTAATAGCTGCTTCATAGGTGATGGCTTACACTATCCGATTATATCCTGCTCATGTTGATAGTTGCAGCAGAGTCTATTGATACTTGACTCTGTTTGGGGAGTGGCTGTCCGTGTCCAACGGACCTCATAGTTCTGGTGGATATGTGTGTATATACCCAGAAAAGGATATAGACCTGTTGACACTTGCATCATCTGTAATCAACAATCGTGATGTGATGTGCTCCTCAAATGAAGATTGCTCCTAAAGTTAGCTACTATGTTTCTGCAATAGCCAGTGTTTACACATCCATAACTCAAATATGTACTTGTGAGCATCACCGTCTAAAACATCTTCATAAGCAATAAGTAAACTAAATACAGTACTTGTTACTTGTAGTACTGAATGCTTATACAGGCATGTTCACTAGTCAGCTACTGGTGATTAGTAATGTCAGTTTTGTGTATGTGGCCATGCTGGGGGAATGTAATCTCTTTGCCATGTATACTGCCAAACCCACCTAACACCACACCCCACACATTGTCTGAGATGCATCTACAGAGGCAAGCTAGAAGGAAGTCCAGTCTACAGCCACGACTGGAATGGACAGTCATGCTGTGTAGGTGAGCACATGCAGCTCATCACCACACTCAACACATACCCTTACCAGAACACAGTAAGGACACCCGCACATACCACCAGAAAGCACACACAATCACAGAGGCTTCCAAGTATCTGGTCAAGCAAGGAACCTCCCATGCTGGCATAGTCAGACAACAAAGTACACAAACTGTATGACATAGGTTGCAAAACTGTGCCACTCCTCAGTACACGTGGCCGGAAACATGCCCAACAGCACTCATATGTGAATGCAAAGTCCAGCACTATGTCACACACCAAGCTATATGAGGGCAAACATACTGTCAGCTGCCTGTCTGCCATGATTAACCACATACCCATACACTCAGACCACCTTTCAAACAGTACACATGGCTCTGACATATTCCATCTTGTTGTGCAGGACCTGGGATGCCGTAACCTGGACTGCACGGAAACACACATGTAGGAAGTGTCAGATCTTGTAGCACATGCAGTTATGTCCCAAGGCCTGGGTAGCAGTCTGCCATTGTCCAGAATGATACTGCAGTACAGGGACAAAAGTATTGTATTTCCCAATTGCCTAATGTACTGGTGTAATCCAAAAGGTATCCAGTATCTCTCTCTGCCTGGGATAACATAGTTGACAGACCATGATGCTTTGCCAGACAGGGCATGCACCTGTCACCCCTGGGAATCTGGATGCTGGCTAGGGCTCACACTTCCCCTATAGTGCCTTCACCATGCAAGGTTCAACTGACAATGCCACTGCTGTAACAGGGACAGCCAAGCAATACACTGCGTGTCTAGCTACTCAGTGATACATTTTGGAAACTAAATATGGACTCACGTATGTCAATCCTTAACATGGATTACATATCTGTGCAGTGACTGAGATATGGTTCAAGGCTCCAGAGAGCACCCATGCATGACCATCTTATAACACATACGTCACCTCTTGGCCATTATCCTTTAGTGGAACACACAGGCCACAGGTGTGTCCATATTCCTGAAGGATATGTACACCCCCAGGCTAGTTGCACTTGCATAACTTCAGATGCATTATGCTGATCAACTACCTCTGTGCTAAAGTGGAAGCCAAATTGCACCTTGCTACAGATCACCCACCATGATTCTGAATTACCAACCATCATATTGTGCTGTAATAGGGAATAATAGGTTTGAGACAGAAAACCGTAATAATGGCTACTCTCAACTATCCCACTATTAACTGGGAAGACTCCTCATGTACCAACACCTGTGCTCAATGCATGTTTGATTTCATCACCACAATGACCTGGATCACCATAGTCACACAAACAGGGCTAATAGTATGTTACAGTCTCCAAAGCCAATGTTATGCTTCTTAAGAGAAGTGGTGAATGTCATGGCACCCATGCAGATGGACAATGCATGTGCAAATGCTGAATTCTACACAAATGCACTTTAAGCACTCACATTAGTGCAGTGATTGTGCTATTGAAACAGAACCAAGATTCAACCAAAAACAAACAGTAAGGCAAACTGGTGGTACCCTGCCATAAACTGTACCACAGAAGATAGAAACTGTTGCAAGAGTGAACACATGTTTGGAGGTGATCCCTGTTCAGCCCCAGTAAGATTTAGATACACCATATAAGACCACACAAAGCCACCGTGAAACTAATCGGCTACATATTATGAGGCCAACTACAGAGCATTCTATAGCTGTGTCATGAATCGTAATGGCAACATCACCTGGCCTGCTTCAAAGCACTATGGCATGAGAACTGCTGCACCTACATGAATAGCACTTGTTCATCCAGATAGGGTCTGTGATAACTTAAACCCACTCTCATCTCCCCCCAGCAGGTACATATATTAATATATTCATGTACACTACAGAGTCCCTGTAATAACAACTATGCAGGTACAAGCTGCACTCTCTAAAGCCATACATACAGCTTGCATGGGACCAGTCAACATCACAGGGTGTGTTTTACACAAACATCAGAACAATTAGCTCTCCACCTACACATCATGTTCAATCATAGCTACATGTCAGGCTGTGTACACACTGAATGGTGCACAGCAACAGTTATCACACCCCACAAAGGGGGAGACACCACTGATAATGGGAAATAGTGCACTACTACCCTGCTGAGTCTGGTCTGTAAGGCCATGAACCTTGATCAATGTATTTGATGTAGTCAGCACAGATGTAGATGACATTAAGGTTGATTCACACACCATATCTCGACCTTGCCAGGTCTTAGAACACCATCACCCATACTGGGTTCCAGCTACACACAGTAAACTAGGTGTATATACCTATGTCACATGATTGATTGGCAACTGGACCTCTGGCAGAACCAACACTACAGAAGGTGTCTGACTAATACACGCACAGCAAAACCAGTGCCAACTACAGTAATACAGGGTTCAGCCCTGGTACTCCCCCTTTGTGTTATCTAAATCTATACCACACAGACAAACACAGAAGGCATATGCCTATTGAAGTTTGAAAATGACTATGAACTAGGAGCTATAGTTGACTCAATGAGTACTGTGGGAAACATACAGAAGGACCTTTGTGGGTCAGATGTGTGGTGCCTGTCGTATGGCCACAATCTCACTGCAAAGTATTGCATTGTCATCCTCTATGTTAAAAACCCTGTACCCATGAACTACCACCTAGGCAGTGGGCAACATAATGGAAACAGTGTGTGTATGGGATCCAGCTAGACAGTAGTCTTTCCTTTGATAGACACTTCACCACACCAGTCAGGTAGTCGTAAGTGCCACCCCTAATCATGACAGGGTGCCATCCATGAATATAGAGCTCATTGCTCACCCATACTCAACACTCAATTGACCCATAATAGTTCACATATTTCCTTTATGTGTTATTGGCCATGTTCAGATGGCCTACACCGGCCTTCCCAAACCCTAGCTCCACTATGTAGCATGATGCCTACCTTGAATAAATCCATGTCCAACCCAGAGATGTAGGACATGCTACACTTACACATCCTGATTTCAAATAAACACATATGTCATAGACCTCCACCTGTCTAGTACTAGGATCATAACATGCCTGACAGATCTCTGTCCCATACACTTTACATACTCCTGCCATACTATGCATCCCTGTTCAGCGAAGCTGCACATTGCCCTTCTTTGAGACATGGTGTGATGACCACATGGCAAATATATCAGTAACCCTGTGGATCAGTTCTGTGGCACTGCTCAAACAGGCCACTGAAAGTTACCTGCCTGTTGGCTACAGCTAGGTAACCTTTCAGCCTATGCTCATACATGGCCCAGGGAATATAGCCTACTAGTTCACTATGACCATACATGCTATAGTTGATATCCAACCCTGCAAATGCCATCAAGCTAGCCATTGTCCCATGTGTTTCACATGTGCAACACAGGTAATACATGGCAGGATGCTATACTGCTGTACAGTGCCATGTAGATGTATATGGCAAAACACATACATGTACAACTTGCTGTGAGCAAGTCTGCAGGGTCACAGGTCATGTCCCTTAAGGCTGTGTATGACTATATATCTGACATATACACAGCATTAAGGTATCTTGCATTAATAACCGAAAAGCACACAACTTCCAAACAGAAAAAATGCAGTTATACGCGCTGTTCTCCAGTAACAATAAAGGTTTTCCTCTTAATAAAACGTGGAAACTCAATTTCAATAAATTCAAGGTCCAAGTCCAACAGACCACTAGGTAAAACGTTTCAAGACACCAGTTTTACCTAGTGGTCTGTTGGACTTGGACCTTGAATTTATTGAAATTGAGTTTCCACGTTTTATTAAGAGGAAAACCTTTATTGTTACTGGAGAACAGCGCCTACAACTGCATTTTATCTTGCATTAATGTCAACACATCCAGGCATGTGCTAATAGGTAAAGACACCAGTACAGGCAAACAGACATGCCCACATCAAGTCAACATCCACATGAAGTATGAGCAATGTCATCACTTGACACACACATATATGGTGATAACATGAAATCAACAGTAAGTGTCAAACGTGTGTGAGTTAAACATGTCAGTGGTGTTAGTATCATGCAGATTTGCAAAGCCATAGTTGTAATTATGATAAATGTGATACACATGTATGTGCAGTTGTACGTCTCTACTTCTCAGTGAGTTAATGTGACCTGTCACCGTCATAAGGTCTGCCGGGTATGCTGCATGCCAGGCTGCCACTGTACAGCCACATGGAGGATGAGGTCCTCATTCCATACCTCCTTGACAACCATGAGACACTTTTCAAACATGTGCCACAGGATGCACAGCACCGGGATGCCCAGTGAGAGGAACTTCACAGGAGGGTAAATGATGTTGGCGGCCACATTCACACCTATCAGCAGGTGTGCTGACACTGCACCGACTTAATTAGATGGGCAGAAGAGCGTGCAAACGCAATCGCCAGGGAACAAGTTGCAACAGGTGGGGGGGGCCACTCACCCAGCCCCCACTCACAAATACTAAGGAGCACCTGGCCAATCTGGGGACACCTGCAGAACTCCATCCACAAGCTTCAGCTGGTATTGTGGAGGTGGGTGTCTCACAACCACTGAGCCAGGAGTTGGCCAGTAAGTCACTACTGCACATATAACATAGGTATATTTAATATAGATACATGTGTTACTGTATAATATTTAACTTAACATCATATGCAAGGCATGTATGTACACAAGCCACATACTATAGTTTGCTACTCTATGTATGCACAGATGTGCATGCTGCATAGCATAGTCTATTGTACTGCCTTATGTGCCAACATGCACATTGCACCCTGTAGCTATCACACAGGTGTGGATGATGATCATACTGCTCTGACACTCCTATTTAGGTACCTCTGGTGTTTCGCAATGGCAGCAGTATGTTGCTGGTGAGTTTGTTTTACTTATCAGGCTTGATAATGCACAAATCATATTAGATGCATGCTATCTGCCATGTGGCCATTTAACACACATACTCATAATGTATGGTGATCCTGTTAATATATACAGGTCAGATCTGCAATGCATCACAGTGGTTACCCATGTGGAATATTTAAAGACCTTATGAAACACCTACACTAAACCTTACAAACTGTCATTGCCAGATGTGTGGACAGCTGTAAATACAATGGTGGAGGTGTGGTTCATTGTAGGGACATGTACTACAGATCAGCATCACACATGTGGGGAATACAAACAGTACTATACAGAGAGCATATGTGTGCACACACTCTATATGTTTTGGAGCTGGATTATGACAAATTGACAGGAGTCACCCATATGGAGTATACCTTTGTTATGAATGTCACACAATGTCATCTGCTGTCTGACATATCCATGACATTTTGTGGGCTGACTGCAACACTGGTTAACTATCCTGCAAAACATGATATCCCACATCCCAAACAGACCACCCTTTGTCTACATAAACCTGTCCTCAGTGGAGCATATATCTACAGGTGTATGTCATATGGGACTACACTGACATAAGAAATAGATGCCCATGACAACCATAGGACAAAGCATGTTTACACATGGCCATGGAGGATGGCCAGAGACATGAAGCAGCACACACAGTAGAAGGGATGTACATGTGTGTACACCCTGTTTTATATTGGCTTGACACAATACAACTATGGCCTTTGTTTAATGATTAAATTGCAGATGTGACACACTAAACGTCATACAGGGCTGTGCACACCTTGTATAGGCATGACATCAAAGCACCACAAAAAATGTTTTGAACATTTTGAGTGTGTCATGACATGAAAGCTTTAACCTATACAGTATCCAAATACATACATGTGTTGCACAACATGCACATACAACCACAGCAGGCCACAGTTGCAGTACATTCACCTTACTGGTGTCAGACATCACTGTCATGGTTGCTCCTCATGTGTGTGAGGTACACAGATGGCATGTGGAACATGGCATACTGCAAAGTTACCCATGTCTGGGCATAGTTGCCAGGCATCCACAATATGATTGCAGATGTGCAGGGGTATCATCTGTATACCCTTCAGTGATCTGTGTCACACATTCCACATTAGGGTTTAGTGTGTATACACCTTAGTGACGTGGGTCACATTCCACATTAGATATGTATTGTATCTGAACACAGTCATGGCTATGAATCGTGTCTGTAACTCACACTGTATAGCAATAGTGAAGCCACATGATGCCCTGTAATGGCTATGCACATCAGCTCAATGTGCAGTATGTCACTGTATATCTGCAGGGTGGACTGACAACATTATGTCAGCCGAAGGTCCATTCTAATATAACACGCCCCTGCATTGAGACACCAGTACCTCACTGTATATTTGAAAGGACACCATTGTGTTAAACATGTATGCATGTCAGTCATCATTTCAGCAGAAGACATGCCATATTACATGTGATTGGCAAGGTCATATGCCACACATCAGGCCGGTGTACTGTTAACCTGTGCTGGTCTGTGGCACCATTGCAAAATAGGGACAGCCATATCAAACATGTGTGTACAGACACATGCACATTGTCTGTAGACTCAGCTCAGGGGTAAGCGGAATAATGTTGAACAGACATGCACTGGTTATGGGGAGATATGCAATCTAGGGCTCTGGCAATCATAGTATTCACTCAACATACCGTTCTGCTCATGTCCTCCTCACACATAGGGGCAGTGGCCAACACAAAGCATCACTGCCAGACACACCCAGGTCAGCGATGGTCTGTTACAATGCAGGGTATGGTGCACAAAACATGGCAGTATGGTGCAACGGTGTATAGTGCATGCATTGTGTTGCAGGTTTGGAGCATAACCTACTAACACAAATTGTGCAACACAGGGATGTATGCTAACTACTACAATAATTGTGTAAGCTGCATGCCTTCTGCCATAACACATGCATACTGTTGTGTGCAACTCAGGGATGTATGATAACTACCACTATAATTGTCTAGGCTGAATGCCTTCTTCCATATCACATTCATGTTGCATGCCATTGCGTGCCATATCATGTGTCTGAAGGTGTCTGTTTGTGTCTGTCTGTGTCTGTCTGTGTGTCAACTGTGCATCTGTCTCTGTGTGGCTGTCTCTGTGTGTCTGTACTGTGATGTATCACTGGTAATGTATAGTTCTAGTCTACCCCTCATAGGTGTTGATGTAGGTGTGTAGGCCTCCTGCAGTCCACCTGCTGTTAGTGTCCCCACAGACTTTAGCAGTGATGATGAAAGTATGATTGAGGCACTGGCAGGGTTGTCAGCAGCTGAATCTGTGCCATTGGTTGGCATTCCACCTGTATCCCCCTCATCCCTGCACAAGTTGTCCTGCCTACAGATACCCCATCACCAATGACCATAGTGGAAGGACAGGTGTTGGGTGGTAGCATGGGACAGGAAAGTGTGGAGATTATGGAAGGTGTGTCTGCACAGCATGATCCCAGCCAACTGACTGTTGGTGTTCCACACAGGCATGTGCCCAGGGCTGCTTGTAGGGGGGCTTCTGGCCAACATGCCCCTGCAAGACAGCATGTCAGCTGGTGTCACCAGACACAAGTTGCAGGCTGTAATGGAGGCACAGGCATGTTTTGAATGGCACAACAAAGAAGGACTGAGGCTTCAGAGGGCTGCTGTCTGTTCTTTAACTGACAACATCCAGGCAATTGCAAATGCTCACCATCAGCTTGCAGATGTTTTGGATGGATGATTGTGTGACATGGTGGGAGTCCTTGACCATGGCATTTCGATCCTCGAGTGTGGAATGGCTGTGCTAGAACATCTGGTGCGAGTAAGGTGTTGGGCATGTGGACATAGGCCAGCTACGCCAACTGTTGAAAGTGTATGTGAACATGCTACTTCACATGCCCGCTCCCAAAGTGGCGGTAGCAGCAATAGTGCAGCTAGTGCCGTGCTGTCCACAACAGGACACAGTAGGCCATGTCTATATGATCCTGGATGGTTCCAACAGGGACATGGTTCCGGTGGACATATGTCATCAGAAAGTTCCCAATCTGGACCTCTGCCTGGTAGTGGCTGTGCAAACTCTGGCAGGCACAGGTCACGTGGTTGTGGCCGGACATTGTGAACTGTACAACCTGCCTTGTACAGCCTGCAGCTGTCAATAATACCCCTGTGTAGGCCAGCAACATGCCAGGCCAGTGTGCATACATACACACAAACACCAGAAACAAATGTAGGGTACCTCAACACACACACGCATAACATCCACACACACCCAATGTGATAAAAGGCCTTAACCCACACACATGATGTCATCCAATGGTGCATCCCAGGCCTCTGGCAAACATTATCCCCCTGTGTATATGATGATGCCTGTGCTGCATCCCTGTCATCCATACCATCGGTGCAGGGACATGGTCATATGGTCTGATGAACACAGTGAACATACTAGGAAGACAATTGTAGATTACCATTGTTGAGTAGTGTTGACAGGCAGCAGACATACCATGTACTAGAGTTTTAGAATGCATTCTGTACTGTTGACAGTATGTATCATGTGTAACTCCAGTAACTGCATGTGTATCTTGATGTTCTGCCTTCCTCTTGTAAGTGTTATTGCATGTGCCAAATGTGTGCATACAGACTACATGGGGATGTCAGTCTTTTCAGTTAGTGTCCCATATGTAACGTGAGATTACTCACCAGGTCTGTATGACAATACCTGCATGCACTTCGTAGCTTCCACATCACAGTTATAATCTCCCAAGTTTCAAACATGTTTACTGATATAATGGTCCAACAGCATGATAGCTGTGTAGTAAGCTACTGTGCCAGAGCCTCACATCCATACTGGGTGTCATCACAGGTAGAGTTACGTGGAGCGGGGAGGAGGTAAAAGAGTGGTTCAACAGATGACAAGGGTAAAGGCCAATTGAAAAGGTGGTTTCTCTTTGGAAAGCAGTTATACCCACTCTCATGACATGAAGCAAACACACATACACTCAGGGATTCACGGGCACACACACACATGCACACACACACACACACACACACACACACACACACACACACACACACACACACACACACACACACAGTTGCCAGTGTTGGGATTAGAACCCCTGCCCATGTAAAAATCATTATTATAGTACTACACAGTTACCAGATGCACCACAGAGATTGCACATTTACAGGCAGTCAGAATGGCCTTCTACAATTGAGGAAATCCACAAGGATACTAGATTGCAGTGAGTATATGTGGGGAGGGGGGTATATAAATAGACTATGGTAAAACAGCCTCACTCCAGAGCTTACACATTTACAGGCAGTTAGAATGCCCTTCTAAGATTGATGGATGCAACAGGGATACTAGATTGCACTGAGTGGATGTGGGGAGGGGGGTTTATCTTTTGAATATGGTAAAATACAGCCTCACTCCAGGGATCAGACAGCCATACACACACACACACACACACACACACACACACACACACACACACACACACACACACACACACACACACTGTGGCATTCACAAAGATATACACCTAAGTCACACATATACAGACACTTGACGTGTGAGATTCACACCCCTATCTATGTCTTGCTTTCTACGCTTCACTCTGTACAGATGTTTACAACAGTGTACAGGAGAGTAAAAGACATTGGGGATGTATTCCCCACCATACATAACATATATGGACACACACACACACACACACACACACACACACACACACACACACACACACACACACACACACACACACACACACATGCACACACACACATACACACACACACTTGCTAGTATTGGGAATCAAACACCTGCCTATCTCATGATAGGTATTACAGAGTTACAGCACTATTGCACACGCTACACCGCTTACTGACTTTTACGTTTGCCAACTGTGCTGACATATGCACAATATATGCACAGGGGATGTGTTTCTGTTACAGGTGTGAAGAGGTTTGCCTTCAGTGTCACCCTTACTGCATTCTACTATGTGTGTCTTCCCTTTCGATCAACAACACCAGAGCTTAGCAGTTACACAGGTTATTGTAGGAATGGTTGTAACACACCTGTGAGCTGTCTTCAGTAATCATTCATCTGCAAAGTAGCCCCACCACTTAGTAGTTATGTCCAAACATCTGTCCATATCTAAAGTACAGCTTACTGTAATTTGAGCATATCACCATATACACTAGGCAATGTTGAGGCTGCATTGCAACTGCATGCTGTACTAAGACAAGTCACCTTCAAACATCAGACACTCCACACACATCAATACATGTACACATATGCAGTCTCCATCAGTAAGTGGACTATCAGGTCAAGAGGATACATTCCACACCTTCCCCACACCATGTTTGAAACCTAGCTGAACATTACACCATATTGGATGTTCTATTCATGTACTGGTAGGACACACAACCACCTTCACTGAGTAGATAAGTGGACATTTATGCCAACAGCACATATCAGCAAGTGACACACACAGCAATATTCCATGTCATGATGCCACAAACTGTTAGTTGACAGTTCCCCTGTGTTGCCAGGGCACTGTAATGGTCAACAGTGAGCACATCATATTTGCCACAAACACCTCATATTTGCCACACCCACCTCACGATTACTGAAAAATGCCAGCAATGTGCTCTGTTTGAGCTAGGCATTACACTTGTTCAAGTATGTGTGAGGTCTGCGGCTTATGAACATCTCACCCCAGCATGTTGTGGCTATTGTGTTAATAAGGTGCATGTCCAGACAGCACACAGCATGCATGGCTTGCGATTGTTGACATGGGGTATATTTTATTTATTTATCATTTGTTGACCGGGAAAGTCTGACTAGG
>NC_056733.1:1278085316-1278215316 GCF_019279795.1 Protopterus annectens
ATATATATATATATCTCTCTCTCTCTCTATATATATATATATATATATATATATATATATATATATATATATATCCACATATGTGTGAGCAGATATTTATATCTACATAGGTATATACAGACATATATCTGTAGATGAGATGGGAACATAGCAGAAACATATGAGTCCACATGTACCATGAATGGGGTTGACAGGCACAAACAACATATGTCATGCACGAATAGGTATTCCCCCCACAGCCAAACATGTCTGCCCTGCAATACACTACCACCTGTTGCAGATCCCATAACCAGGACCTTACACAACAAGGCCACAAGATGTTGACAGTACCCCATCCCACCTGTATGACGTCAAGCTGGTGTCAGTAACATATCATGCAGTACAGTCAGGCTCATAATGTCTCCCATTTTGCAGTCATCTGTTACCTTTGTTAGCCAGAGTCCCGTACTATTGGCCTGTACTACAGAGATGTAGATTTTAAAAAACAGTGGTCCCAGGACTAAACCCCAAGGTCCACATAGGTGTTGTGCACTGCCTTACCCTCTTCAACAGCTGTGCAGACTGAGTCAAAGCAGACAATCGGTTTTAGGAGGCAAGAGTGGCCCTCCATGAGCCCAAATCTGTGTGTGGTCCAGTATTTGAGGGTTGCCAGTGTCTGTGTTCCACACCTCCCTGATAATGCATTCCATGGCCATGCAGATCAGACTCGTCAGACTGATGTGACAGTAGTTCCAGGGATCCAAGGTGGATCTCCCCTGTGGAGTGGGATAACTGCAGCTGTGCGCCACTCAGTGGGTACCAGGCCTGATGCGAGGTTATGATTACACGTGACAGTCTGGCCCCATGGATGATGTATTCTTAGCAGTGGATAGTGTGATTTCTGCCTGTGTGGCCGTGATTACTGGCCAATGGAACTCTGTTCATATTGCAATGGGTCCTTTTGGGGGTGAGAGGGGGTGACTTTGGCACTAAACAAATCCACCAGGATATTGGCACAATCCATGGGAGCAATCTGTGTAATGCCATTCTGTCTTGGCTCATAGCACTTCTCAGCATTGCCAGTTAGATTCTGGACATAACTATAGAATTTTGTGTGGTTGTCTATGGAATCTGTGATGATTTTAGTTACATAACTAGCTTTGGAGGATTCCATGAGGGATCTCATCATCTTACTGTGGCTGGCAAGGGAGTTGTTTGCATCCTTGGGGTATCCATTTTGCTTCAACAGTATCTACTTTCTGTTGTATACTCTGTTAATGGTAGGAGACCACCAGACTGGCTTGCTTATTTGGGAGTTGAGCGTTGTGGTTCCATGTGGGATGTCAGGAATCATGCATGAGTGGATGTACTCATACAGTACCTTTATGCAGGATTCGTCAGTAGAACTGTCAGATCCTGTCTCCATGGGTGTCACAAACATTGTCACTTCTGCCTTGAGTAGCATGAAGTTAGTGTTAGAGAGGTCCTTTATGGACAACTGTATATACATTCCTTTCACATGTTCACTTTGATTAGCCTATGGTAGGATTACTGTGGTGAAACCTCAGTCTCATGTACTGTTGTGATGGCTTAGTGGCTAGTTACTGTGACTATGAAGTACAGGGTCCTGGGTTCATGACCTGCAAAGGTGGGTTATTGGTCCATCCAGAACAGCAGCTAATGCATACAGACTAACTGTGGCAATTTAGGTTAGCCACACTCAATACAATTCAAATACCTTACACTGGCAATCCTGCTGATGTCAATCACTGGGAAGTACACCTTTGGGGAAATGAGTACTTCAGCAATCTCTGTGGTGCATGCTATAACAGTGTAATGCTGTAGTGTGATATAGAACTCTGGTAGGGTTCTCAGTCATATCCTGTGTGGATGTGGCTGTGTGTGTCTCTCACAAGGACTTGTGTTGAGTGATCTCTTGTACTTTTTATATATGGTGGACATATATTATACACAACAATGTCCAATACAGGCGAGGATTCAGATTTCAAACTGGGTTGGGGACTGGGCAGGCAAGCCAAAAATAAAAGATCTGATAAAAGGCAACAGCAGCAAATACTACCATACTACCAGAACCACAGGTCCATACTGTCTCCATGTCTCACAGACACACACTTCAGATGATGACCTCCTACTACATGTAACCTGTATATTGTTGATGCAGAGGAACAACATGGTGTGATTGCAGTGGGCTGCAGGGCATGGGCACCTGCACACTGTAGTACAATAGGCACATACAATACAGAGCAGAACCACTACCATCACTATGTTCCCCATGCCTGCCATATGTGGTGCCATCAAATGTGATCCACAAAGGACATACAATGTCTTAAACACATGCCCTGGATGGACAGATGCCACTGACACCAGGGAATCCCTGTATCATGCTATTGATGCAGGTGGCACCAAGCACCAGCACATTTGTAGAAGACATGGGCAGGTATGGACCTCCCCTACACCTTTCCTGCACATCCCTAGCTGTCTTGCCTACTGTCTTTCCCTCTTTGTGCCCCTTTTCACCACCTTCCTGCAATAAGCATGTCTACACCTGTTCTCGTGGGGGTAAATGGGAGTAAGCACTTTTAAGCAGCAGTAGGTGGGTTTCAGCCTGTTTGCACAGGGGTTAGCACTGCCTACACAGGTTAAGTAATCTAGAAGCTAACTGAGTGTGAGAAACTGTAACCGGCTGTTAGCACTGTATCCCGACGTGCAGACACACTAACTAGTAATTACATATGCTTACTACTGCTTGTTTATGCTTATACCTGCTTACTAGTGCCTTATTCATTATGACACTGACAATTCACTCCAGTTCACATTTAATTGTTCTTATGCAGGTTATACAGCAGATGGATGTCAAAATATGTTCATTTACAGATTTCCAATGGAAAATGGTATGTGTTGCAGTGAGATTCGAAAAAGGGAATGTCTGTTCATTAGGTGGATGATCTAATCCCTACACTATTGCTGTGCTGCTTCATTTCCATATATACCCATATACCCATGGATCCTAGTTCCCCAAACACCCACAGCAACACTTCACTGACACAGCAGTCATCCATTTTCCAGTTGGATACACGGTGTATCCACACCACTACACATTGGCCACTCCCTACGCCTGTAGACCCATCCCATGGGTTGACACTCTCCACGTATCCTCAGACATCCCAATCTTTTAGTCCACAAACATTGGCAAAATGAGTGACCAATAGGACACTATTCCCAATTTTTGGGTTGTCCCACCTGGGACACATGTCTTTATTTCAAGATTAGACTTTATACTTCATTCCTTCGTTACTCCCGTTAACAAGGCACTACAATAAATTAATAACTATGACTATGTGATAACGCACACGTTACACACTAAAACTAATAATGTACGAGTTTGGAGAAATTATATTACAAATAAGACTGGTTTAGTGATTGGCGTTGATGTAGCTGGCAAATCACAGGAATGATTCCACTATTTCATAGTGAGAAAGTCCTCACATTTTATTTTTTGAGAACAGCACTGACTTCAAACAAAATACACACTTCTGCATGTTTGCAGATTCGTCCCTTCCCTCTATCTTCCTGTAACTCTAATACTATAGTACTGCAATATACAACAGACACAAAACAATAACTTATTTTGCCTTGGAATTGTATATCCCAGCAAAATCGTGCCAAATGTCTCAAAGAAATGAGAATATATATATATATATATATATATATATATATATATATATATATATATATATATACATATATATATAGATGACAAGCATTTCATGACAGTCTAAGTAAGGCCTGCACTGTTACAAAGACCATGCATTTTTGCATGTTATTGAGTCAGGATATATAAGCCACAATGCAGAGAAGAGGGTCACCATCTATTCTATAATGCACTATACATAAATGTTTATTTATTTAACATCTGTTAACCAAGTATGCAGACTGTTCCAACGAGTCAGGACTCCATTCAGTCATGACTTGGGCATTAGAGGCCAAACAACACAACGAAACATACACGAGAATCATACCCCTCAACCTCTTAATGTAAGAAGTCTAGGCAAAGCCAAATATAATTGCGGGGGGGGCAAAGATTGGGACATACTGGGATCAATTCAGTAGCTCTGCTTGACAGAGGCTCAGTAAATCGATCAATGGGGCAGCGTACACCAACACACCTTGGCTAGGCTTATACATGCCCTTGGGCAGATTGCATAGTACCTACCTATGAACCTATTACATTTATGGTTATACACAACCTATTATTCTATCTACTGTTGAGGTTTGTAGGGGCACTTTCATATTATTTATATCTGCAAAAGGAATGAATGAATGAATGGATAGATAGATATATACTATCAAAGGACAAATAAAAACTGTATACAGATAAATAGATAGATATTATCAAAGGACCAGTCAATAAAAATGTATGTAGATATACAGAGAGCTAGATGGACTGATACATATATAGATAGATATGTATGTATACAGGTTTTGTAAGGCAGTATATAGTACTGTTTATGCAGGTGTATTCCATGTATCTCTACATAATATAGCATATAATGTTGTTATGCCATACAGAATTTATAAGCAACTTATTAATCAATATGTTGGAAAAAAAAGAACAGTGAATGGAACAGCTGTACATTAATCAGAAACACTATTGAATGAGCATTAACCATATAACAAAAATATGGAAAAAATAAAAATTCTAAAAAAATCTGCAAATGAACAATGATCTTTTGGAACAATATTAACTATGTACAAAGGAATAACATCCTGAAAAAAAAACAAGGTATAATAATACTAGTACAAGTTTGAAATCTAGCAGAAATAGATTGGAAGAGCCCATTAGGTCTTAGCAAAGCCCAAAAAGGATAGTGAAGAAATGAAGCATTAAGAAGTATATGCATGCCAGTGGGACATAAGCACTAAAATGTACAAGTAGCACTGGGTGCCAGGAATTTTAGAAAGTCACACCATATAGAAGTTGTCACACTGATGTTTTTGTTATAACTACTAGAGAGACAAAACCTGGGTGGAGTCCACTATGGTATTGATTAGCAATATATTGGTCTCTATTAAGAATGTAATATGACAACTCTTCCTGGACATTATTGACACAAACACCCTGGAACTGATAGTGCACACTCCAACCAGAGCATTAAACATACTAAATCTGCTATTCACCAACATGGGAAAGAGTTGAGCCCCCCCCCCCATCCTGTGTCACATCCTTACTAGTGAGGTCATATCACAAAACTATCTCATCTGAAGCAAAGGCCAGCCTGAAAAATCCAGTTAAACCCATACTATTTAAAGGAAAACCACACCCTATTAAGTGACAATTTGTCAAAATGTATGGCTCCCCCTAACCCCAAGACCACAGCTACTGTTGCAGAATTATTCACAGAGTCCCTCTACAAACACGAATGGCTGCATACAGCCTGCTGTATCTACAGGAAATAAACCCAAAACAAACACCAAAAACAAACCCCAGTGGTGGAAACCTCACTTAAACAGGATGTATAATATAAGAAGAAAACTCCACCAAAATCAGGATGATCATCTTCCTTAAAGACAAGTGCTCTCTTATTCAACTAAACAAGAAACTAAGAGGTCTGATTAAGTCCATCAAGGCCAACTATGAAGTCATGATAGCCTCTCAGGCTAAGGACAATCACAAGACATTTTTCAGCTATGTCTGGAACCTTAGAGGTAACACACAGCAGTGTGATGAACTGACGGTGAACAGTACCACCTTCACCAATCAGGGTGAAATATCAAATCTACTGACTAATAAATTCAACTCAAACTTCACCACCCACTTCCCCCAACTCCAATATACCTCCCTCAGCTATCAGCATTGACCATGGAGGTAGCATTGCTGGTTTCAGCAAGTGGTAACACTTGCTAAACCCTGCAATGCTGTCTCCATAGTTCTGAAAAGCATCCCTGCTTGCCTCCTGAACAGTCTAAAATAGGACCACTTTAGGCACTCTTCAACAACAGCATTGAAGCAGGTTACAGTCCAAGTGAATGGAGGACCACAAGAGACACTCTTCTGTACAAGAACGGACCATCAACCAACCCAAGGAACTACAGATGCATACGTCTAACAAGCTTAACATACAAAACCATTGGAATGAATTATCATAGAAATGATAAACACGGACATTGGCAACCTACAGACACTGGACCCATTCCAATTTGGCTTTGTTAAAAGAAGGTCATGCTTATTTTACCTGGTATACTTCTTTGGGAGTGTCATCATGGTAATGGATGAGGGTTAAATACTACATACTGCATATCTTGACTTGGCAAAGGTATTCAATGTAATACCCGACTCAAGCATGGTTGACAGGCTCTCTGAGATAGGTGTAAATCCTTATATTACTCACTGGATTGCCAGCTGGCTTAGAGACAGGACCAAAGACATCAAAATTGGTGAGACCACCTCCAGAAAGAGACCAGTCACTAGCAGAGTACCACAGGACTGTGTACTGGGCCAACTCTTCCTTGGCATCTAGTTCTCAAAAGTAAAGGCTAATATTCAAGACTTCTGTCTTACCAAGATCACAGATGACTGTAAATTGGAACATATTATAGATTCCCTCAAGACACTAGCATCTTGGAAATGGGTGTAACACAAACAGATGACTAGGGACAAAGCCATGACTTAAAATGCAATGCCAAAAAATGCATTATAATGCTCTTTGGCAAACCCAAGTGAATTACTCCATCAATAAAATGCTCTCAAGATTTGACACAGTAGTAATGAATCTGGGAATATATGTAGGCAGCAATCTGACCTTTGAACAACTCTTAGATAAGACAATGAAAAAAAATCATTCAATGTTGCCGAACTTATAGGTAAGGTTGTGGCATTAAGGTCCAAGGAAGTTATAGTACCACTCTACTCAACCCCTGTCAGACCTATCATTGAATACAATGCCCACTTTGGTATGTATATAACTAGACATTTGCAAGATCTGGATCACTCACAAGGGTTTCTAACCAGAATTTACAGCATGAATACCCTGTTCTACACTAATCTCCTATAGGGTCTGTCCTTGTATTCAGTCTCCTACAGACTGCTAAGAGGGGATATTTGTCAAGCTTACAGGGCTTCCTCAGACCCAGGCTTAATAGATCTGTTGCATATGCACAGAACAAACACCACCAGAAACACTAGATCTATGAATCTGAACTTTGCTTGTGATAGAAACAGAATGTGCTGGAGAGACAGATATGCATCCCAAAAGATCACTGCACCATGGAATAGGCTCTCTATCCATGTAAAACAGAGTTAATCCCTGGCCTTGTTCAAGCAAAACCTAGATATTTAGATGGGAAAATGTAAATTTACAACTGGTCTTGCTCCCATGTCCCTTATAGAAAGATGCAGTCAGAAGGAAAAGTATTATCCTATCTAACATTTGCAACAAATCCTTACCTACCTTCCTAATAACATGCCCCCTATATAGACGCCCATGGTATTCAGGACCCAAATGATTTGAAGTGCACAGCTAGGCTTCTAAGGGCCCTAGTGGTCATTTGCCTAGTAAAAACTGATGAACCTCTGAAAGAGTAGATGGAGGTATTCATGTTGCCATCATGTATGTATATGTTCTTACTGTTGCTGATTACTGGAAAATCCACTGTCTGTGTGTAGATGGAGTGGAGATCAGAAGGATACCAGCCCATATTGCAGCATTGGTATATGGGAGCAACTGGCTGAGAAATTTACTAAGCCACTGAGTGGAAATTGTCCACAGACTACTAACCAGGGGACAATCCAAAGGGTTGTGATCCACAATGAGATAAAGCACCTCACAGACAAGATAGGGGGTCCCATGAGCTAAGCCTTTATTAACTACAGTTGCAGGATCCCAAAATCCTTTGCACTTAGAATCTGTTTTTCAAAAACATAAGTACAAGCTCTAAGACTAATGATTAGTTGAAAGAAGAAATTTGACATCAATATTGGAAAGACAAGCATCCAAGGATAAAAAACAAAAAAATGACAATTTGGAGCATCCACTCTAAAGTCTACAGTAAGAGTATGATATAGTGTAAAAATTGTATAGGGCGAAAGCTATGCCTTAGACATCAGCCTAGAATATGATGAATTGGTAATGCGATGGAGTGATACTTGAGCTGCAAAAGGGACCTGGTAGCCATCTATCTGTTTCTCAGGAATTTCTAGAAATCACTTTTAAGCAGATTCCACATTTTCTCTACATCTTCAATGTTATTTAGTATACACCTTTCATTTATAACAGCCATAAGATCTACCAACCATCTGATAGTGTCCCACGTGTGGTGCACAACTGGGGAAACATCAAAGATAAAACAAGGGTTTCCCAATGGGGATTGCAGATCACATACTGTTGGCCAGTTAATTATTGCAGCCACAGATATGAGAGTAGAATATGTTAAACAGAGTGAAAGTCCGACAATGTTTCAAGAGGGTTTTAGGATAACAGCTCAAAGTCCAAAGATGAGAAGAACAACTATGTAATATTGGCTTCTATTTCTAACCACTGGGTACAGCAGAATGGCTAAGAGAAAATAAAGAAGACAACATAAAGGCTCTAGCATATTTACCTCAAACAGGAATTCTTAACCCAGAATCATGGGTGGGAGCATGAGGAATTGATTGAGACAGTCTGTTTCATACAACATTCCAAATAAATGCGAGAAGTAGTTTTTATAATTTTCTTTAAATATGGATAGGAGGAAGGAGTAGGAAGGTGCCAGAATACATAAAACAACAAGGGAGAGACCATCATTTTTATGGCCGTTATATGAACCATGAATGATAGAAGGAACTGACACCAGACATGAACCCATATAAAAACTATTCAATATATACCTAAGATTCACCATGACCAATGTTTTAGCTGCTGTGTTAACTGGAAATATTTCAGTTTTGGAATTATTAATCTTTAGACCTAAAAGTTCCCCAAAGCTGATCAAGATTTTATAAACCATTTCAGAGGATCCTGGGTGAGTATGATGCAGTGATCTGCAAACATAAGGGCAGCTGTGTTGATATTATGCAGGGACAAGGCTGATATTACAGAGGATGCAGGAAGAAGTTTATTCAGATGTTCCATTACAAGTAGAAAAAGGGCCAGAGAGAGATAGCATCCCTGTCAGCTGTCCCCTACTAAGGGGAAGGGAATGGATGGTAGCCCATTGTGAGAACACAAGCCTTCAGGTCATGATATATAGTCTTAACTGAGTTATTGGACTCCTCTGGGAAATCTAGTTTGCACATAATAAGCCAAATATATAACCATTTCATTAAATCAAAGGCTTTCTTGAAAGGGTTTCAGACTTTGGAAGTAGAGGCTAATCATGTGTACATGATCTGCTCTGATCTAACATTTAATAAAACCCACACGAGTTTCCAAAATGATTTCTGGAAAGATTGCTTCCAGGTGCTGTGTGACTATTTTGGCATGTATTTTAGCATCTGTGATGATGAAGGATATTGGTCTGTACTTTTGGGGCACGTTGGGTCTTTGCTCAGTTTGTGTAAGATTGCTACTGTGGAGATGGAAGAAGTATTATTAATGGATTTAGTCAACTGAAAATTATGGAAGAGAGTAGATAGGAGAGTGGATAGTACATATTTTAAAATAATATTTAGTCCCATATTTAGCTCATCTTACCCAGGGCTTTCCCCTCTAAGGAATGACAATAAAGCTCACTTGATGTCAATTCAGAAATATGGTGTGATATTAATGTCTTAAACTGCTGTGACAATGTAGTTTACTTTACTATGAACCTGTTAATTGCCTTCAAAATCCCCAAAAGTGGCATCTAATTTCTACACTTGTAGAAAATAATTGCAAAATATTTTATTAATACCATTTGGTGTGGAGTGTATTTTATCCCGAGTGAGTTCTAATACCTAGCATTATGGTTTTAACTCTTCTGATTTTAAGCCTGTGGATTAGGAATTTGGTGTGTCTTAACCCTGATGTCCATGCTTGTTGCACTGTCCATTCAGGAAATAACTGGAATTTTATGTAAGTAATACATAAAGTATTGGTGTGTGTTTTTATAAATGTTAACATCTGTAGATTGCTAGAAGTTAGTTTGGTTACAATTATCCCATCTTTCTTTAAGCAGGAGCTCCTGCTTAGAAATTCTGTTCCACTGACACAGATCATCATAGCTTCACAAAACTCCTAAAGGAATACTTTACTCAACAGTGGCTATGCTCCTATAATACTCCTGGCTGGTTTTTCATGCCTTTGATCAAATGTTTTCTAATCTGCTATCTTCTTGTCTTACTTCTTCCAAATGAAAATGCCACAATGGTTTTTAGTTATATATGTAATGAGTTTCATATTACTGTCTATAGTAAGGCTTAGGAATGTTTTGCATTCCTCTTTTTGTAAATTGTGATTGCTGGCAACTGTCAAACATTTTGTATATTGTTTGTAAATCATTTAAAAATTGTAATCTTTTTGTACTATTGTTATGGAGCTTATCTCCCCAGTTCTCCACTGAAAACCGGCTACTTGTCCATTTAAAATAAATGAAAATAAAAAAAATAAAAATTTTGTAGTAACTCGAAGTATGTTAGCCCCAGAAACAGAAATTTTTTAAACTCTAACTTTAGTGATTTACACCAAGTCTAGATTGGCATACTAGTTTGGGGTGTTGGTGTATAATGTGTTTGACCTCTTTAGCTATATATTTAATGAGGCACTTTCCTTTAGGAATTAGGGGATCTTTTGACTAAGATTGACCCCTCATTTTGGTATTTGGGAGCAATATATCGTGCGATCACCTCCTGGTCTGTTTTGGGGCTGGGATAACAGCTAAATCCATTACAGCAGAGACATGTGCTGTTGATATAAGGAAGATATCACTCCTGTTTTCAGAGGTGCCATATGGGGAGTTAAATGTGCATGCAGTGTCAGATGGATTAAGTAATCTCTGGATACCCACCAATGCGAAGTGCTCAGAGGCTTCCTTAATGATCTTACGTGATTTAACATGGGTCTCATTTCAGGGATTAGACCTAACACTAGTAGAATCAGATGTGACATTGAAGTCCCCTGCTAATATTATTCTTTGCAGGAACACAATCCTTCCAAACAGGTACTGTTAACAGAACCTAAAGTCCTTATGCCTTGAGGTGAGGAAAACATTTTTAATCTACCATGTTTGCCTGTCATCATCTACTACAATTTCCAGTTTAATGATGCCCCAACCTGTATTATCATTCCTGATTTGGATTTGGCATGAAAACTATAAAAACGCTCTCCATCCCAAAATGAAGCAACAAACCTGGCCTGGCATGCTTTTTATCAATTTTGCACTCCTGCCAAAAAATATATATCACACTTTTTAAGACGTACATTAATAATTTTCCATTTTGACAGTGAAGATAGACTTCTAACATTTAGTGAGATCAGAGAAATCACTCATAATAAGCTAGCACCCAAGTGGATTGATGAAGCAGTTACAAATTGCAAATATAACAATATTGCACTTAAAAATGGTTTAACGTGTAATAGAACAAACCTTTGAAGGCTGAGTTAAATTTATACTGTAAATTTAAACAATGAATCAGTTCCCATTTTCTCTCACCAGGTTAAAAAGCTAGATGGGAGAAACACTATGAGAATAATAATTTAGCTCTACACCTCAACAGTCTCAGTGCCTCTTAAGATCTTTATGGTTAGCTTAATCAATGCAAAGCCATGCAGATAAACCAAGTACAAAAACAGAAGCCACTAAAGAAAAAAAGGAAGCCCAGTAAGGGGTTCCTTTCACAAAATCGAACTTGTACAAGTTCGAACCTTATATGGTCGAGACCATAAGTTCGAACTTGTACAAGTTTGAGTGTTTCAATGGAAATCTCCGTAAGGAGAGGTTTCCATTCTGTTGAATGAGGTGCGATCTTGGAGTTGGTATATTTAAGTAGCAGGGGTTATGGGGGTGCAGTGAGGCTTGCCCCTGTTTACAACAGTTTATTTTGTTTTTCCTTCTTTTTTTTTTTTATTTATAGTCGAAGTTTTGTAACTTCGAATGGAATAGTTCGTACACTTCATGGTCAAAGTTATAAATCTTCGACTATGTGATATAGACCTCCCCCCCCCCAATAAACACTCCATATAAGCATATAAGTGATTGGGGACTGGTAGCAATTTTACTTCTAGTTATATAAAAGCTGTACAAGCAAATCCAATCATGATCCAGCCTGATACTTATGTAGCTGACTCTTTACCTTTTTGGAAGTGGTAGTGTTGAGCTTTATAAAGATCTCCTTTGGCTTAGCCAGTTTCTCTAAGCCTAGCTAAATTCCATGTATGAAAGTGGGTTTATTTGACAAAAGTACCCTACAATTTATTTATGCCAGATTTTGTGAGACAACACCTCTCTCGGTAGTGTTACTGTGGACCCTCATGAGTCATAAAATAGTTTCTTACTGGAGCATTTACTTTGTCTCACAGGGCTTTCATGCAGTTCCGGAAACAGATAGTTTGTTTTACTTCACTCCCATTGATGGTTTTCTCTGACATTGCTGCATATCTCCCAGGACCAGCGGGTTTTTTGATGCGATCTGGGGAGCCTGACGTAAACTTTATGGCAGAAACTTGATCTGCTGCATTCCCCTTTGATTCACTCTCCACTGTGCTTATACTGAGACAAGTTTACAAACAATCCAAAACTCTGGTGAGAGGCAATATTTAGGTTCATTATCACAATTGATTCAGAGGATGGCTGATTAGATCAGTCAACTTGGAATACAATGTTTACATCAGGTTTGACACACAGAAGCAAGTCCTGTTAGAGTTCATTGTTTCCTGTGAAAGTCTTGATATAAGTAAATATTTTGATCACAGAGAGGGAAAGTCAAGCCCTCTTTGACCACCTCTAGTATGCATTTTTTGGGAGGCAGGCCTGATGTAGTTTTCGCCCACAGTGCATGGAGTGCTCTTCCAATGACAATTGGGCATGCTGGTATTAAATTACGTGTATGAGAGAGATACTTCTTCAAAAAAAGTTAAAATTCTCCTGTTTTTTTTAACTTTAGTTCCACTGGTCTTAAGTTATCTCTGCGGCTTCTCTACTCTAAGTTAATTAGGTGTCTCTACAAGAATTGGTTGGCCTGTTCATGTGTATTCATATTAGTACTGTAGAATAATCTTCAAGAAGAAATGCATTAAAATTAACCACTGACACAAGAAAGGAGACTTTCATGGTGGAGCACTCTTTCAAATGCACTTTGATCTGGGAATTTTCAGCTTTAATTTCTGATATATCGGCCAACACACAAACTCAAATTCATTAAGCTGATCTAACTTAGCCCCGGTGTCTAAGTCCTTGGGTCGTACCCAGTCCTGGGATTTTTATGTGCAGCCTTATAATGTGGCAGCCTGGGTCACCATTATTAAAGGTGACTTGGGTTAACACCACAAACAAAGAGATATTAAAAGGATCAAAATCCTTAAATATTGAGATGACAACAGAATATGGTATCAGAGATGAACAAAAAGCCTTTTCATGCCATTATTGCCAGCTCTGCCCCATCTACAGAATTTACTGATAAGGCAACAGCAATCATACACACCCTGATCAACAAAGACATTCTATTCTCCTCTGGTACAGGAGCTTATTCTTCATTATCTGTTCCAAAGCTAAAAAACAAGAACAGCAAACATTAGTATCATGAATTTAATATCTTATAAGGTCAGGGCCTGTTTACCTATATCAGAAATAACAGGACAGTGTCCTGTCCTGCATACTTAATATGACTCCCAAATGCACTCTCTCTGACCTCCCCTTCCCATTGGTTTATGATGTCAGAATGGTGCTTCCTCAGATCACTATGGCAGTGCTGGCACTACTCACAAGAGTATTTGATGCAAGTAGCAGCAATTACCTCATTTACAAGGCTGTGACACAGATCCACTTTATAATGGGGGACCCTCATAAGACTCCCCTAGCAGGTGATCCCAGTAGTCTCCATACATAAAGTACAGCCATATCTTACTCCTTTAAGTGCCACATAGAAACTCACCCTGAAACCTCTTAGTGCCTTCTGAAGCATTGGCCACATAGGAGCACAATCCACACAAAAATGGTATCCCACTCATGTCCACATATACTGCTGCTGTCAGCATATGATGTGCATCTTCTGTGTCCTTGTTAGCCTGACCACTTGTGATGGCACCATTGTTTAACATGAACGTACATGGCATGACAAGATGGTTTGGGGTGTGAAATGCAGCATGTTATGATCGTAATTTCTGTACAGTGCCAACCTATGTTTAATTTCTGTGTTTTACCACCTCTATGAGTCATAAGTTGACAATAGTTTTTTCCACATTTCCACTCAAGTCATTGACATGTTTGCCCATGTGAAAATGGCTTAGCATGTGCTCAAATAAGTGCACAGCATGGAAAAAGCCCCTTAGCAGACCCTAGGTGAAGTGTGTGACTCGATAAAAGTGAGATTCAAAAACATTCACCCTGAATAATCTCATTAGCATAATGACTGAGATAAGAGACATAAAACTGACAATAAAAACAACCAAGCCTGAAATATGTTAACTGCACTATAGCAGTTTGCAACAGAGCAGCCTATAGAATGTATCATCCCTAAAGGAAGCAAAATGTTTTTTAGGATAGGTAAGTGCTCCAGAGAGGTAAGTGATTGGGGACTGGTATCACTTTCCTTTGAGCTATATAAATGTTATACCCGTCTGTTTGCTGAACTACATTATGCTGCATTAGTGTGTGTTTGGGGTGGGGGTGGGGATAATGGAACATAACTGGCAAAATATACATATCCTCTGGGATAATGCAAGCAGGGTAGGTGTGTATGCCATGCCAGGACAACTGAAGGTGATCAGTACAATTTCTTGTGTTTGTTACTATGTGGGAGGCAAAGGCACTGTTAAAGCTGAGGAATGCATGCATTGCAGTCACTATTGATGTGCAGGCTTGCAAAATGATTTGTTTGATGCTACCTAGCTAAAGCATGGGAAGTGTCCTGTTTGATGCTTCCTGGCTAGCATATATTGCACTATAATTTCAGGTGTCCTTTAAGGGAAGGCCACATCTGTTAAGTGGGCAGTACACTGCATGAGCCCTTGCATATTGCATGTTTCTCTGATGAGGGGCAGTGACAGGTTAAATGTATATTTTTCACTATGGGGAGAGGATTGTGGAGTCTGAATATCCAGGCAGCATGCAAGCAAGGGGCCTTGTATTCCACATCTCTCCATGGCATAAATGTATCACTGGTGTGCCTATGCACCATTTTACAATCAGCTTCTGATTTGAAATCCAGATAAAAGGAAGATGCTATGTTTGTCTTTGCAGTTAGTGTGGGGGGAGGGGCTAACAGTACCACTCAGTACATCTGTTGGTTTGATTTTGCAGCAAATGCATCTATCGTGCTTGCTTCGCGGATGATTTAACTTTAACTAAGGCATCTATAGCATATGTGGTCATCCTCTCCCCACGTGTACAAGGTGCTTTAAACTGGGATTGTGATTGTGTTGGGGGCCTCTTAAGCATACCTACATAGGAAAACATATGTGGATAATACCAGGGGATTGCACACAGATCCTGAGGAATTTCCTGACATAGACCTCTATCTACTTTTGGTCTGCACACACAGCACTACTCTCAGGAGTCTTATACCATTTGAGTACATTGTTGGCAGACATACTGCATTGTCATTCATTCTGTATTTTATTGCCAGGGAGAATGTTGAACTATGGCAGGTAAACAAACTGACTACTTTACCTGTAGCACTTTCAAAGTTTAAGGGAATAACAAAGAATTTCAACACACTTGCATCCATCAGTCGTTTGGTTAGAGGCTAAATGTCTGCCTGTAGATCATAGTCACACAGCAGATATAAGCTTTCCCAAAGACATAGACGGTTTTACATGGTATCCTGTTCAGGGTAATGAGACTCCCGACCATGTGTCAAAGTGGCACCTATAAACATATCATACCTACTGCCACCACAAAGATGACACTTGTTCATGTAACTCATGCTGCAGTATGGGTGGCATGTATTAAGGCTCATGTCAACAATGGGACATTCTCATGTGCTGGTGAAATAGTTGTGTAGCATGAATAAATTGTCATCAGTTTACAGGTGCTCATGCATGTAAGTGAATGACACCACAAGGGAAAAATTTGGCACACAGAGGACAATATCCTGTTGCTGGCCTGATGCAAGGCCCCCATGAGAATGATTACTAGATTCCCTGAAATGAGATCCCTCACCAGATCTTTCATGCATGTGTCAGGCAGGACCGTTTACAGAACATTGCACTGTTGGTGATCAAAACAGGACACACAACAAGTCCATAGGAGGGTTACTGATATAACTGTGAATGCATGCACCAAGGCAATCTGTCTGCCTTAGTAGTGGAGGGCCATGGTTGGGGGTCTGCAGATCAAGTCATTGTTGACAGGCATGGAGAAGATCCTGGCGTCTCTTTCTGGATTTGCAGTTAGTGTGTGTATTTATGGTGGAGGACTGGGCTTGTGTGCTGAACTGCTGACAGTGTCTTGAGTATCAGTTGGTGATGCTCCAGTTAGGTATGTTGTATCATATGATGCTATCTGTAGTACCTGTCCATCCAACTAACAAGTATGGCTGCTTTGTCATTGTAGGAACATCATGACTAGAAGTGCAACATCGGTCTGCCAATGTACATTAACCATGTATTTTCCATTGTGATTCCTTATAAAGGATTACTTTCACTGGGCTGCAGTAGCTGGTGATGAGTTCATTCATAGGCTCAGTTATGCTTATATGTTTTCATGGATGTCGTGTGTTTAGATTCCTCCACCATGGATATACGAGTGTCTAATGTTGGAGAACTGTCTGGGCCCAGTGATAATTGCAGCCAAATCCTGACACTGACAGGACCAATAATGCCAGTGTTTGACATATATCTTGTATCTTTTCTTTCTAAAACTGCTCTATAATGCTCCCATAGTATAAATAGATTTTACCGCTATAATACCATTTATATTGCATTAATACTAACCACCATTCCACCCAAGATATACATGCATGTTTTAAATGTACATATCTCCAAATTCTGTCCATGTAAGTTTCATCTGATATTCTAAGAAAAAAAAAATCATACAGCTTATACAAGCAATAACCATCTGAAGGTTGTGTATTTACCTTTTCTGTCTCCAAACAGATCCACAATTTCTTCTGATCTGACAAAAAGTTCCCTATAATCTTACTACATGCATCAAACAAATTACTACTGCAAAAATTATAATTTATTTGGGTAGTGCAATTATTTCATTTTTCTGTGAATCCATCCAGACCTCTAGAACACAAAGTATTTTTCTACATTTTCTTTACCACCATCTTCTAAATCCCTGCTTTTGCTGTGTCCACAAAGTTAAATTAAAATCCCCACCTGAAATAATTCCTTTAAAATTCAACCAATTATTTCATTTTTCTGCAAATCCATCCTGACCTCTAGAACACAGATGAAGGATATAAAGTACATGCTTCTCCATTCCCCTATTGACAAATGCGAACTACTTTTCTACACTTTTAAACTGTAAGTCAGTTTCTGGATTAAAAGAATACTTAGATGGTGTGTGTGTGTGTGTGTGTGTGTGTGTGTGTGTGTGTGTGTGTGTGTGTGTGTGTGTGTGTGTGTGTACACGCATGTGTGTGTACATGCTTGAGCGTGTGCATCTGCATGTGTGATCAATGTTGATTTATCTTTCATGCATGAATAGCAGAAAAAAAAACTACTGACTCTCTCCAAGCACTACTATGATTTAAATAAATATATATTGTTTCTGAAATGTTGAACTAAAATATTGCCATGATCTATGAAGAATCCAAATAAGCAATCACAAATGTGGCTGAATGGATCAACAAGTGGCGGTCAATTTCACATTGTTTTCTGCACAAGATGTGTGGAATCATTTAATAAAGGAAGTCGACAGTTCATGAATCCAGTCTCTGAGAATAGGACACAGCTGCAGCTGTCTGCCTAGTCTATTGAGAGTAAACGATGAAAGCATTTTAAAAGCTTGACACACGCTAACTCCTGATGCAAGTATAAAAGTCTGTCAGGGTGATTCACTGTGACACAGCAAGCTTCTTTCCCTAGAGATCTTCTTGCTACTACATCACAGCATGTAGCCTGCGTTCTTTGACTGCCCTAGTCAGAGACTTTGACTTTACCTTTTTTCGTGACAGTTTTAATATTTCATGGGTAGTTATTTTTTTATGATCACTGTCCTTCACATTTCAAGACATGTACCTGTCAGTGCTAGTATTTAACCCTTTAAGACACAAGGCTGGAAATAAATAATTAAATAAATCATATCAATATGCTTTGATTGTTGTAAAAAGAGACAAAAAAGAAATAAATATGAATTAATGTTTTACCCAGTTTGTGTTGGCATGCCCACAAAGCATAATGTCTTATGCACTTGATGTCAAAGACTATGAGCTGATATAATTGTACTTTTTGCAAATAATTTACAACTCTTCCACATTTCCAATAGAAATGTAACGGTTTATCCTCAACCCAGTAAGTCTTTTTTTATCCATTATATGGCTTCATATTTCAACTTCAGTCTAATTAAGAAATAAATAATTAAATAAATCATATCAATATGCTTTGATTGTTCTAAAAAGAGACAAAAAAGAAATAAATATGAATTAATGTTTTACCCAGTTTGTGTTGGCATGCCCACAAAGCATAATGTCTTATGCACTTGATGTCAAAGACTATGAGCTGATATAATTGTACTTTTTGCAAATAATTTACAACTCTTCCACATTTCCAATAGAAATGTAACGGTTTATCCTCAACCCAGTAAGTCTTTTTTTATCCATTATATGGCTTCATATTTCAACTTCAGTCTAATTAATTAGTTTGATAATAGTTATACATTCAAGATGAATTTGAGAGACCAGATTAAGGAGTGTAGCTAATCTATATATATATATATATATATATATATATATATATATATATATATATATATATATATATATATATATCCTGCTATATCATGTTATTCTGCTAAAGGAATCAAACTAGTATTAGGAACAGTTGCATAATAACTAGACTGTGCAATTTGTAAATACTGACATGCTCAGATATAAAGTAAGTGTCAGTATATGTTACACTAACCAGTGTAACTAACAGCTGCTGCATGCAATATGTTCCTAGCAGTGATCCATGAACAGCAGAAGTACATCGATATGCAAATCCTGGACTGTAAGTATGTATGCAAAGATGTGAAGGAGTAGCTGTAAACATGCCCCTCTGTCTCAAAAGTGTAACATGCTTAACGCATAAGCGATAGAGAGACAGCTACTACAATGTTAAGGGGCATTATATGTATGTTATGAGTTTAATTCATAGACAAGAATCTATAATGCACTCATTTGCATACAAAGTATTTAAACAACCCTGAACTTACGCTAGTAAGCAGCAGTTTTCACGGAAAATATGGAGATGCGAGGGGAGATTAGTTGGCGCTTTTACATATCTGGACTTTTTAATGAAGGGGTCACTTCACTAAATGTTTTATTTTGGTACTTGTGCATACTAGGAAATGTTACTGAGGGGGTTGCTTGGGATAATATTTTATTTATTTTATTTTATTTTGCATTTTTTAACCGGGAAAGTCCGACTGGGCATACATCCATTTTCAGCGGAGGCCCAGGGAGAAAAGCTCCAATAGCATGTCATAAAGAAATTACCCAAGAATATCATACAGAGATACAGGTTCCATAGAAACATAAGTTATGTATAGATTAACAATTCCTATAGTAAAGTCAGCATACAGCATTCTAGTAGTAGGGTTTATATAGAATATAAAATATAAACACACAAGAAATTTTTTTTTTCGTTCTAAATTATGAGTACTCTCAATATTTTGTTACAGAAATAACCAGTGATTATTAAGCTTTACAGTGAAAGGAATTAAATAAATAATAATTGATTTATTTGTCAGAGAAGTGCTTGTGCATACATGCTCAAACTGCTGAAGTAATCACTGGGCAAAATAATTTATTGTGTCATTTTAGTGCTTGCCCATACTAAATACAAACTAATGTAGGGGTTGCTGTGGAAAATAAGTCATTTTTGTGTCAGGGAAGTGCTTGTGATTCTTGGTCAAGCAATTGAAGGGCTGGCTGAGGGCAGGTAGGTTTGCAGATTGCAACTCCAATATCAAAGGCAAAGCATTGCATTTAACAAGGGATGTACATGCCGTGCAAATGTTGGACTATGAATTGCAAAACTACCTCATTAGCATACTACACTTTTAAACATTTCTCATTTGTATCTCATTATTTTAAGGCATTCTGCATTAGTGTAAATGGCCTCTATGAATCATGCCTTTGCTATGCTCATTCATAAGAATTAGAAATACCCCTATCACATTTACACAAGTGACTATAAATGCTAGCCATATTCTCATCGCTAAACCACTATTGCAGCTTCCTCATGTTGGACCTAAAAGCAAAGTATATTTGTGTATTAACACCTTGGGGCTTACTTACCTACAAAGGTTTTGTTCATACTTGCCACTTTTCAGCAGTATTATCCCCTGGTCAACACAGTATAGGTACCTATTGACACTGTCTGCTGTAGCATTGGTCTGTCTAAGCTTTCCAAATAACCTGACATGGCAGGAGCAGAGTTCAAGTCTTATGAATTATGAATTGAACCTTCTTATGAAGGTCTCTCCAAACACAATTATATTGGGCGACTTCAACTACCCAAACATAGACTGGGAGCATTACTCTAGCTCCAACACCCTAGCCCAAAGGTTCCTAGAATTTATAAACTCAAATGCTATGGAACAACACTCCCACAAGAGGGGAAAACATACTGGACCTGATCATCACCAACATGGAGACTCTATGCTCCAGACCAGAAGTGTATCCCTCACTGGTAAGATCAGACGATAAACTAATCTCACTAGATATTCACATCCCGACCCCACCCCCTGCCCAGAAAACCACAGTGAAAAACTTCTCTAAAGCAAACTTCACACTCCTCAAAACTGAGGTGGAATCCTTCAAAGCCCCCGGGCCTTTGGAAAATACGGCCCAGACTGCAGAATCCTTTATAAATGCATTCTATGAACACCTTCAGGAATGCATGGATCATGCGATCCCAAATAAAACCAAGACCCAATCCTCCAAAGGCAGACGTCCTGTCTGGTGGACCCCAGCCATAAACAAACTATACAATAGAAGGAGGAAGCTACTAAATGATAGAGCAAAATCCCAAAAAGGGAAGGCATCACTGATCAGTATTAGCAAAAAACTACAGGCACACATAAAATTGTCTAAGGCCAGCTTCAAGAGAAAAATTGCACAGGACACTAAGGATAATCACAAGGCTTTCTTTAGTTATGTTAGGAACCTGGGTGGTAATTCCCAGATATGCTCAGAATTAGTCCAAAATGACAAAAAATACACCAAACCCACAGACATTGTCAACATCCTAGCTGACAGATTCAGCGCAAACTCCCCCCCCTCCCCATCAAAAGGGCAAATATCTATCCCAGCAGAGTGCTGCCCCCCTGACATCTCAGATGCTCAGGTAAGAGCCACCTCTCCAAAGCAAAAACACAGCATCAATGGGACCAGATGGTGTCCCGGCTCGTCCTACATGAACTCCAAGAAGAGCTAAACCCAAACATAAAACTACTGTTCAATCTCAGCCTTACTACAGGATATGTGCCCAAAGAGTGGCATTCAGCAACAGTGGTCCCTCTCCATAAAGGTGGTGCCTCAACGGATCCTGGAAACTATCGCCCCATAAGCCTGACTAGCTTGGTCTGCAAAGCTATGGAAAGGATCATCATGGACCTCATAAATAAAGATATTGGGGACCTACAAACACTGGATCCTACCCAGTTCGGCTTTGTTAAGGGCAGATCCTGCCTCTTAAACCTGGTTGATTTCTTTGAAACAGTCACCAAGGCCATTGACGAGGGGAAGGTGGTCCACACAGCCTACCTGGACCTTGCAAAAGCCTTCGGTACAATACCCCACTCAGGCATTATAGATAAGCTCACCAGCTTAAATATAAACCCCTATGTCACAAGATGGATTGCAAACTGGCTCAAGGACAGAACCCACATGGTTAGAATTGCTGGAGCCATGTCAGACTCCAAACCAGTTACAAGTGGTGTCCCACAAGGCTCAGTCCTGGGACCTCTCTTGTTCGGTATATATTTCTCGGAGGTACAGGCCAACATGGAAGGACTGTGGCTGACCAAGTTCGCAGATGACTGCAAACTGGGCACCATAATTGACTCTCCAGCTGACACAAGCATCCTCCAAAAGGGCTTCATAGAAACAGACAACTGGTGCCAGAGCCATGGCCTCAAGCTAAATGCCAAAAAGTGTATAGTCATCCCTTTGGCAAAACAAAGGGCCACAAATTACCACATAGGTGGTAATCCATTAAGTACAGAAGAAGTAATTAGGGACCTGGGGACCCAAGTTGATAGCAATCTCTCATATGACAACCAGTGGCCAAAGTGGTTAGAAAAACATTTTATATAGCCCACCTAATCATGAAGGGATTCACATCTAGATCAGGGGAGGTCATCGTGCCTCTTTACTCATCCCCATCAGGCCCATAATTGAGTACAATGCCCCTTTTGGGATGTACCTTACCAGACACCTGCAGCAACTGGAAAGACCCCAAAAGTACCTCACCAAGAGGATCAAAGGGCTCAAACAGATGCCATATGCTGCCCGGTTAAAGAAACTCCAGCTCTACCCAGTGGCATACTGCCTGTTCAGAGGCGATCTGTGCCTGACATATAAAGCCATGTCCAACCCGGAATTAATGGACATGCTGCACCTCAGAAAATCCAAATCCCATCGAGCTATGCGCTCGAGAGACTTGAACCTCAGCACTGAAATAAATAGGACATGCTGGAGGGACAGATTCATAACCCAGAGGCTCCCTTCACTCTGGAATAAAATCCCAGTCCAGGTTAGGCAGAGTCCCTCATTGACTCTCTTCAAGAGGAATCTTGATGAGTGGATGGGAGATCATAGGTTTACCCCGGGTATCACTTCTGTGTCACTGTTAGACAGAGGCACAGTATACTAACCTCGAAAAAGGGCATAGCAAAATAAATTTAAAAAACGCATTCTGGCTGGGCTTATAAATGCCCTAGGGCAGATAGCCTAGTATAAACCTATGAACCTATGAACCTATGAATGAGCTCCATGCTTCAAGTATAACTTAAGATAAATAAATGACAATGAGTTTTTAGTAGTTACAATACAATATGATAGCCAAATACAGCTAAATGAAAATGTATGCTTTAACAAGCAGAAAATTATTTATTTTAAACCAAATACTATAAGGTCTTAACAGTTAGCATAGAGGGATAACACTATGAGCTGTTAACAAGGTACTTCCTATGGTACAGGGTATGATTCTCTGAACCTCACATTTGGATACTGTGTGAACATGAGCAAGTTGCTTAACCGGGTAGTACTTTGAGGCAATTGGAAATTTGAGCTAAGCTTGCTAAAAGTTTCCTAGACTGCATGCCTAGTAGTTACCTACAAACCTACAAAACTAATCTGAAAGATGATACGCTGGTGCACTTTCTACCAAACAGACTCTTCACTCTGTGACCTGTTAATACAGGGAATGCCTCATAGAAATATGCTATGTAAAGCTGGTAGTCTTTTGCGTAGTAACTATCGACACTGAGGCAATATTCTGAACAGTTGTCAAGGACGTCTAGGTTAGGAGGGAACACATGAAGGATCCCCTGCAATAAAGTAATACCATAGTCTGCCTAGCTTTTAGTGTAAGCATTTTGTTAGTGCTGCTTGGGAAATGTGTACAGATAAATCATGTTTTGGCTTCAAGGATGTAATAGGTAGAGTATCTTTTAGGGAGTAGGTCACTGGCTGCATTGTCTTTTATGCATTGTCATTTTGAAATACATCAAAGGACTCAAGTAGCACAAACTGTTTTTGGCAGTAATATATTTATCAACATAAATGAGATGGGTACAGTCTTCGTAAAGTCTTTTGCTTTTTCAGATGAAATCTTAATTACCTGTATAGACCGAGGCATGTAGTCTCATATTTTAGGAAGAAATCTTGTCATTGTGTAAAACCTAATTTAGAGTCACAGCTGACACCACTCTGCTCTGTTTTCTTTCAGATTGTCATTAGGGAAGATGCTATGTGACTGTCTGCACATATGGGCTTGTAATTCAGAAATTATCTTCATAGTAGTAGTAAATATTAGAAAACAATGCCATTCATGGTAAAATCTTGAAGTTAGTTTAGAGAGATAGTTCCCAGTGTTCTAAAGTTAGATTCTCTAGTATGAAATCCAGGTCCTAGGATGGTGAGCGAAAAAATGCTAAAACCCTTTCACTGAGTATTTGAAAACATTTTATAATGAGATCTGTAGAAATGTGCGGGGTCATTGGTAACTGGAAGAAATATCAAGGGACTGTACCTTTACTTGGTAATAAAACAATTCTGATGCACACAGATGGTACATATTGTCTAAAAGTTTGGGAACTTGGAATGTGTCAAAATAGTGTTTTTAAGACTAGCATTTCATTGATTTCCCATAAAATGCAAGTCTTTTTAAAGACAACATTTACAGCTTTCTTACAATATTAAGAAGAGCTCAATATTGAAAGTCCTTATTTGGAATCTAATGGAAATCATCCATGTAAACAGGAACAGATGACTGAGGCTGTTGTCTAAAATAAAGGCTTTCTGTTACAACAGTAAAGTTCTGTAAAGCAATATTGCAATGCAAGTTGTGCTTACTGTAGACGTTTTAACAAGGCCGCCTGTATGTATCAGGACTAAGTGCATGTTGTCTGACTTTGCATTGCATAAGGTTTTTTTAAACAGAGGGATTAGAGTAATATTCCCCAAAATGCTGCAGATCAACAAATATGGAACATATCTGTCCTCCAAGGTATTTGATTATGCTGTTGACTAAAAAGCCCCTTAGTCTGACCATTGTCTGTCATTTGAAACAAGTCCGTTAGAGGTGCTCCAGTCAGCTTTCACTGTTCTGATTACTTGTCCAGAAGATGCTCATGTGCCAGAGACATATTCCTACTTAGTGAGCCTGCTTGTGAGATGTCTCCGCTGGATGGCAAGCAGACTGCTGAAGATTTGCCTGTGATTTCTATCCCATTTCACACTAAGTATTGCTGCTCTGAATAAGAAATAAGCTCAAATGCATTCTTCCCTGTTGTGGCACTGTATTACTGGGTGTTTCTCTTTACTTGTAGAGACCCTAGAAAGAATTTCATTTTGAATGTATTAATTCACAACAATATTGCCCATATTTCTTTGAGGCCTATATGAACATGGGAACAGAATGTCATTGACAACATGTGGCAAGTACCTTGTGTGAATCCATAATGGCACTATAGGCCCAGATTAATATGTAACTAAACCTGTCAGAGATTTCTCTTTCTATCTATTTACCTATTATCTGTCTGTCTGTTTATCTATCTATCTATCTATCTATCTATCTATCTATCTATCTATCTATCTATCTATCCCGTTAATTAGAGTAGAATATTGGTCTCCATGGACCATTTTCAGGTTCAGGCTAGATTACAAAAACAGAAAGTTACCACAAATACAGTCTAAACTTTCAAACATTACATATAAAACATATGGAAATTGTGTCAAACATACCCATACTTACCTTGAAATAGCTGTTAAACTCTTAAAATTGCATCTGATGATGTTGCTTGACAGCCATTGAGCACCAGAGTGTTTAGCTACATAATTGTTTTCTCTTACAAATAGATTTACAGAAGTGAAAAAATAAATCAAATATTTCTGAGATCTGTATTTCTTCACAGGTGGAATACTAGTCAAAGTAATAGTGCCCACCTTCCAAGTCAAGCAGAGCCATTCATGATAACCCTGGCATGAATATAGACCTACCCATCCAATTGTTGGGACTAGCCATAAAGGCAGACAAGGTAGTACTTAGTTGACCTGCAGTGGTATCTTATTCCTTAGGGTGGTAATATGTTGAGATAGGAACCTATCTCTGCAGTGAATTTTACTCATTTGTTGATGTAAATTTAAGTTCCTACTGTGAGTGTTTCTAGAACCAGCTGAATTTATTCCATCTGTAAGTATTTATTGAGTCAAATAAATCTCATTGCCTGGTTAAGAATAGATTAAGGAAACTAAAGACCAAGATTATGCTGATATAATGGAAAATGTAATAGTGAATTTAAAATCATTGTGCCAAGGGCTGGAGAGAATGCAACAATGAAAGTGATTTAGGAGAAACATTTTGGTTAGCAGGTTAAAATAATAATGCCATTAGTGTGTTGATGTACTTGTTGGTAATGTGCTTTTGTTGTTTGTATTCTTACTTTAATGACTTATATTACATTTTCTGAGCAGCAAATATGCAGCATTTTAGCATATCTGCCTCTAAACACTTGGTTCTTCAGTTCAGATATTGATTTGGGTGGCTTTTGTGCAACTTTTTCATATTATCTCTGTGTCAGCCTAGATTTTCACCAGACGTGTGACTTCTTTTCACATAACTGCTGATACTCTGACTTGCTATAAGTAAGTGTGTGTGTGTGTGTGTGTGTGTGTGTGTGTGTGTGTGTGTGTGTGTGTGTGTGTGTGTGTGTGTGTGTTTGTATCCTACAATAAAGTGGCATATTATCTACAATAGGCTGCTCTACATTGCACTTACTAGATGGGTTATAGCTGTCTTGTGACCCTCAGATTAGATAAACCATGTGTAGAATGATGAACAACTGAATGATTAATGCATTTGCAGAAGCTAGTTCACAAGTTTCTCAGCTGAGTCAAACCCACTCCAAGCACTGTGGCATTTTTTAGATCTCATCATCTGCAAAGCTGTCTGAATTAATAATTTAAGCATGCATATTGGAGACTGAATATACTGACAATATTTCTGAATGCAACAATTGGGGATGAGAAATTTGAGATGAGGACATTATTTAGAAATATTGACCATGCCATACCATGGGACACTGCATGACAAGGGTGACTTGGGGGAACTAGGACATGATTGTGCCATTACAATGGCGTAGATAATGAAAATGAGCTTTGTCAAACATTGTAGACAGGTGGAGGCCTTAATGGGGTAAATAAACTTTGGAAAGGAATTACAAATATAACATACTAGGATATGAAGGAAGCAACTTAGATGCAGGAGAAATCGACAAGAGGCTAAAGAGCACTTATATAGATGGAGTGAGGATAGAAAGGAAAGGAAGTAGAATAGAATAGAATAGGAGTAGAATAGAATAGAATAGAATAGAATAGGATAGAGTAGAATAGAATAGGAGTAGAATAGAATAGAATAGAATATGATAGAGTAGAATAGAATAGAATAGAATAGAATAGAATAGAATAGAGCAGAATAGAATATAATAGGATAGAATAGAATAGAATAGGATAGAGTAGAACAGACTAGAATAGGATAGAGTAGAATAGAATAGAATAGGATAGAATAGAATAGAATAGAATAGAATAGAATAGGATAGAGTAGAATAGAATAGAATAGGATAGAATAGAATAGAATATTGGTTAGTGCATAGAAGAATTCAAAGAAGAAACCATGTGAAGAAGCATGATGCATTACAGCAAACTAGCGAAAGAGGTGGCAGATCTGATAGGGAATGTTCAGAATTCTTTCAGTTAGTTGAGGAGAAGACACTAATCCTTACTGTAACTCGGTCTTCACTGAAGATCTTTGTTGTATAAAAGTCTTACTTTTGCAGCATTCATTAGACACATAAAGAAGCTTACAGCAGTGACAGGTATATGCTGAAATACATAATTGCCTGCCTAGCAGCATAGAGTCATGCCTGCTCCTGAGGAATATGACTCTCCAACATTTCAGGTGAAGTTTTAAATTTAAATCTGATGTGGTTTCAGAATGTAAACCCCAAAATGATCAGTAATGCCAGAATACCAGCAAAAATAAATATTAAAGAAAACTGGCACATTATTTAATAGCACAAATTTAAATAAGGTTATTGAAAAGTCCACGCTGAATTTATTATGTTTAAAGAAGAAAGATCCAGAAGGAGGTTGCCTATTTCTTTCTTTGCGAAAATGTGTATTTGTTTCTGGACCAGTTTTCATAATGTGTTGAAGATAATTTATACACACTATTCCTTAGTTGACTCTTCTGCATGAGTTCTACATTTTGACTTGTAATGTGGGTGCTTTATGAGCTCTGTCACTATATGGATTCACTCTGGAGAACTCTTTTTGACTTATCTCTCACTGCCACTTATACATGCAGAGGTTATCTGCAACAACATATTTAGCATTTTATATATATATTGTAACAACGTTGCAGCTATCTTCAACAACATATTTAGCATTTATTTATATATATATATATATGGATCTACCTGACAACATCGACAATTCAGAACACCGACAACGACTTAGAAGATCGACAAGTCAGAAGACCAACGGAGGAAAACACTGATGCTGAGAACACTGAGATGGGGAAAGGATGTGTAAGTATGCGGTAGTGACGGACGTTAAGGTGCGAGTAAGGTAAGTGTGCGATGTTGACGGTCTGTAGGGATAGGGGTGGGATAAGTGAGTTAGGGTTAGGGCGCGGGTTAGGTAAGGGTGCGAGTAAGGTAAGTGTGCGATGTTGACGGTCTGTAGGGATAGGGGTGGGATAAGTGAGTTAGGGTTAGGGCGCGGGCTAGGTAAGGGTGCAGTAGTGATATTTCTGGGGTTAGGGGTGGGTTAAGTGAGTTAGGGTTAGGGCGCGGGTTAGGTGAGTGTGCGATAGTGACGGACCTTAGGGTTAGGGTTTCGGTTTGGGTTGTAGATAGTTGTGTATGTAAGGGTTAGTGTTTGTTTGTAAGGATTTTGGTGTGCTTGTGTTGTGTGTGTGGGTTTTGGACAGGGGATTTGTTTTGTTTGTTGTTATGATGTGTCGAGTGTATGAGGTGTCGTGTTTGTGAACTGTCGATTATGTGGTGTCGGTGAAGTCGTTGTCGGTGTTCTGAATTGTCGATGTTGTCAGGTAGATCCATATATATATATATATATATATATATATATATATATATATATATATATATATATATATATATATTGTAACAATATTGCAGCTATCTTCGATGGCATATTCAGCATTCTATGTATATTGTAACAACGTCGGGACTGAAGGAGTGTCCTTGTCATCCTGTTCACATACTTGTCAAATATATAAAAATTAAAAAAAAAATGAAGGAAAATTGAACTAAGTGAATTGACTGTGAAGACAGAATATATAAAGCAATAGGGAAACTGGCGGAGATGTAATTAATTATTTCTTTTTCAAGTGTGCAATAGAAAGAATGACAGGGCTGCCACAATCAGAAATGATAGCAAGTGAAAAAGTAGTCTGATGGAGAGGTTGATAGGGGAATTGTTGCAGAAGGGGAGGATATGATGAGAGACTGTAAGGTACAGAGTCGGGATTGTCTACCCACCAATATATTTACAGATTTTACAGGAGGAGAACTATAGGAATGTCAGTCCAATGAGATGAGAAAAATCAGGAAAAAATATTCTTAGGGAGACAATGGCACAGTTCTATGTGCCACATTGTGCAAACATGCTTAAATGAAAAAAAATGTAAAATAACATCTACTATGTAGATTTCACAAATGTACTATAGGACCTTGCATTGGATCCATACAATGGTGCATTCATGCTGTTACCCAACTTACATGGCTAAGAACCATTTAGTTTCCAGGCTGGCAGCAGAAATATGTATGCAAATGTGGTTCCTTTGTTGAATTGCTAAAAGGAGCAACTGTGTCCACATATCCACTTCGTGTAGGCCCTTACATGGTTTTGATATTCCCACTGGACGGGGATGATGTCAGAGGGTGTGTTCTGTTACTTTTAGGATTTTTTAGTGTTCTGTGCAAGTGTTTGTGTGGCACGCTGCATAGCTTAGCGTGTACATGTGAACAGACTGCCAATGTGGAAGTCGTGATGAAGGCATCTGTCAATTAAAACCGGATGTATTTAATTAATAATATATACTTTTGTATAAGCTATGCTATGTGCAAGTGTTTGTGTGGCATGCTGCATAGCTTAGCATGTTCACATGAACAGACTATGCATGTGGCAATGGTGACGAAGGCATCTGTCAATTAAAACGGGATGCATTCAATTAATAATATATAATTTTGTATAAGCTATGCTATGTGCCACGTCGCACCTGTATATATATATATATATATATATATATATATATATATATATATATATATATATATATATATATATATATATATATATATATATATATATATATATATATATATATATATATACATATACATATATTTTTTGTCTTTCGGCTTTTCCCGGTTAGGGGTCGCCACAGCGGAACTCCAGTCTGCTAATGATTGGCAGTAGATTTTTATGTGCCGAGTTGCCAGCCCTGACATACAACCATCAATGAAGGTATGCCCATTCACGCATGGCTCCACACAGAAGATGCTCTAGCTGAGAATCAAGCAGGACAAAGTCTTACTGTGAGGCGACAATGCTACCCCAGCACCACCACCACCGCAGCTATCTATCTATATATATATATATATATATATATATATATATATATATATATATATATATATATATATATATATATATGGATTCCATACACTAGATCAAAGGTTCACTACTTTGAAATAGTGTATGGAATGCACACTGCAGCGAAAGTGCACTTAATCAAAAGTGCACTTACGTGAAGTTCAGTACAACAAACAGGCATTCTACTGATCGTCCATGCAGTACTCACGGACCTTACGGTTAGGGCATGGGTTAGGGTAAAGGGATAGATTTACTAACTATCCCCTTGCCCTAACCCGTGCCCTAACCCTAAGGTCCGTGAGTATCTCACCATAGTGGAGGACATAGCTTGTTTTTTGCTGTCCTCCACTGTGCTGCTGTACTTTCCATGAAGTGCGCTTTCGCAGAAGTTCACTTTCGTTAAAGTGAACTTTCGCATAAGTGAGGCTTCCTTTTACAAGTTCGAAGTTGTGAACTTTCGTTCTTGTAATAGGAATCCATATATAGATATATATATATATATATATATATATATATATATATATATATATATATATAGATATATATATGTGTGTGTGTGTGTGTGTGTGTGTGTGTGTGTGTGTGTATTATTCTGCATTCCCCTACATATATAGATTATGGAGAGAAAAGCTGCACTATGATGCATATAATGTTGGGCAATAGACCAAAAGGAAGGGCTCAACATTAGATAATGCACTTACAAAAATGTGGAAGTACACAGAATTACATGTGTTGCAACTGGAGGACTATTTCTGGCAGTCTTCTCTCACGTCATGTTTAAATGATTCCACATTTGACAGCAAACCACAATTTTGTGTGAAATACACATAACTATCAATCCTATATACTTGCAAACATATGGACAGTGGTGAGTTATAGCATGTCTCCCTAAGACAGCATGTGGAAACCTTGAAAATATATGGCATCATATATGAATACATACACATATTGTCAAGTCATATGTTTGCATCTATGGCAGCAACAACCGCCACATTCAGAACAGCCCCAGGTGTCTGCTGGATTTCACCACATATACATAAACAACTGAACAAGGTGTGTGCCATGTTACATTGTGTGCACACTCATTGACAGGGTTAATTTAGTTTTGCCACAGGTTTACCCATCAAAATGCAAACAGACACATATGCCCAATATGGATGCGATTGTCACATAGCTAGGCTACAAAATATTTTTCTGACTGTTAGGCTACTAGTTGCAGATGACAGTAGGAAGCAATGTGACTCTGCAGGCCTCCCAAGCTGTTCAACACAGGGCTTGTTTATGTTGTCTAGGCTTACTTCACCTGCGGGGTTTTAATCTCACTCCAGCCCACTTGGTGTGTGTGTGTGTGTGTGTGTGTGTGTGTGTGTGTGTGTGTGTGTGTGTGTGTGTGTGTGTGTGTGTGTGGGTGTATCTCCCCAAAGAACAAGTGTGAATACCATGCTGACTTCAGAGCTTGCACTGTTTTGCACTTTTTGGCCCTTGCAGATGATGCAGGCCTCCAAACACTTGTCCTCCTCAAGGCCTGCTGATGCTATCTACCATAAGATTACCTAAAGCCATGTTAGTATCAGACTTAAGCTGTGGCATGTACATTAAGTGCTGTGATCTGTAGTTTGTAAAGCTTGATAGGCAGAGGTTCTAATCTCACTCCAGTCCACTTTGTGTGTGTAGGTATTTATCTCCCCAAAGAGCAAGTGTGACTACCACATTGACTTCAGAACTGGCACATTTGGCCCTTGCACATTACGCAGGCATCCAAACTCCTGTCTTCCACAAGACCTGCTAATGTTATCTACTGTAAGAGTACCTACAGCCATGTTAGTGTTACACTTAAGCCTTGGGGTGTGCATTAAGTACTGTGGTATGTAGTGTGTAAGACTAGATAGGTAGGGGTTTTACTCTCACTCCAGCCCACTTGGTGTGTTCCTGTATGCATGTGCATCTTTCTAAAAAAACAAATATGAATTCCACACTGACTTACAAACAGGCAGGGTTTTGCACCATTTTGGGCCTAACAGGTGTTGCAGGCCTCCATACTCCTCTCCTCCACAAGGCCACCTGATGTTATCTACCATAAGAGTACCTAAAGCCATGTTAATGCTACACTTACGCTGTGGTGCATGTGTTAAGTATTGTGATCTGTAGTGTGTAAGACTAAAGGGGCTCTAATCTCACTCCATCCAACTGTGTGTATGCTGTGCAGTCTTGTATAAACATGAATAGGTAGTGATACTATTCTCACTGCATTCAAGTGGATGGTAGTCAAAGCATTTTACATCAGCCTATGAGATCATAGGATCATTGCAATTTACTAAGCTAATGGTCCTAAGGCCCTTACAACCTTAGCCAAGTTCTTACCCTTATTTACATGATCAGCACCTATTGCCCCTGTCCAAGAGGGCACAGATGGAACTCCAGTGGATAAATTACAGTCACCCATCCAATCATACAGATTGCATCTGAAGAGGGCCTATGGGGTGCTCTGTTTGACATGATGTGGGAGTATCTTCCAAAGGTGTGTTAAAATCTGGTAGACAAATCTCTCCCTCTATCAGGTTGTATTAATGTCAGATGCCAGGTAAAGGCCTTTACAGTGAGTAACCCATGTACCATTTGACTTATGGATATGCATCATTTCCAATAAAGCAAGGTCACAGATTGACTCATATGCAAGGCAGAGATCACCTCTAAGTAGTCTGTATGACACACAGTCAAGTGACAGTGATTACAGATGATCCCCACAGGACAGATGCAGAAGAGTTGAATTTTCTTTGTGAGGAACCTTAGTGGTCTCTCAAATTGCCACAGGTGCTTGGAGAGGTACATACCAAAAGGGCCTTTGCACTCAAATATTGGTCTTATGAGTGAAGAGTACATGGAGGTTATAACTTCTTTTTTTTCTGGAGCAATGGCTTCACTTATGACATGAGCAAGATAAAATGCCTTTCCTAACACTGTAGATACACAGTGATCTAAGATAAGATTGCTGTCAACCTGTGTACCCAGGTCTCTCACCCCTGATTATGTACCTAAGGTGTTGCTATTGACATGGTACTTATCAGGAGCATTGCTGTTACTGAAAGGAATGATAATATATATAATTTGTAGATTATTAGACGGCTCCCAGTTTGCAGGCATCAGCAAACCTTGTCAGCCACAAACATTTACTTTGTGCTTATATGTCGGAGAAATGGATTCCAAAAAGTAGAGGACTCAGAACTAAACCCTGTGGAACCCCACTGGTTACAGCTCTGCTATTGGAGGTGGATTCCCCTATTTTGACTAAATAAGTGCTATAAATGAGCCAGTTAATTACCCCTCTAATGATATAAGGGGTGATGCCTAGTTGGGTGAGTTTGTCAATGATGCCTGAGTGAGGGATAGTGTTGAATGCCTTGGCTAAGTCCAGATAGGCTGTATGCACAGATTTCCCATCATCTAGGTCCTTGGTGACTGTCTCAAAGAAGTCCACCAGGTTTAACAGGCATGATCTCCCTTTGACAGATCCACACTGTGTATGGTCAACTGTTTGGAGATTACCAATATCTGTGTTGATAAGGTCCATAATGATTTTCCCGATGGCCTTGCAGATATGGCTAGTCAGGCTAATAGAGCTATAGTTCCTGGGGTCAGTAGATGCAACATCTCTGTGCAAGGGATTAATGGTGGCTGTTTTCCAGTCAGCAGGGATGAATCCAGTGGTTACACTATGATTGCAAAGAGTTCCCAATGGTGTTACTAATATATGTTGGAGCCCATGTAGAATGCAGCCTGTGGTGTTATCAGGTCCCATAGACGTTGTGTCTTTGTCCTTAGTAAGGACAATTTCCACCAGCTCTTTAGAGATACAAGGTAGGGGACAGGTGGTAGGGATGTCATGGTGTATGTGTGGTGGGGACAGTGGAGTTGAGTTTTCAAAGAACCTGTTGGCCAACAGGTTAGTTATGTCTACACACTCAGTACATGTGGTATCATTCACTATGAGTTCAGCACAAAACTGAGCCTTTCCATTTAGGTTACATGTGTAACTATAGAATGCCTTGTGGTTGTCCTTTGAGGAAGAAGCTAATTTGGGCTGATACTTTGTTTGGAGGACTTCACAACAACTTTTATTTGCTTGTTTAAGCTGAGGAGGGAGTGTTTCCAGTTTAGGGGGCTCCCTCCCTCCTACTCTTGCAAAGCAATGTCTTCCCCTTGGCAGTTGTCCACCAGGCTGGATTACTCTTCCATGAGGAGCTTGTGTTGCTCCTATCAGGTAAAGTCAGGTCGATGAAGTTATATAGATGTTTGTAAAAAGCATAGGTGTAGAGCTTGGCATTGTTGCCAATTCCATCTGAGAGGGGAGGTGCAGTGAAGCTATTTATACCATCCCACCTGAGGTTATAATTTGCTTTGGTGAATTGTTTTAGTTTATTTGCTGCAAGGAGGGGGGTGTCAAATGTGATACATACTTTGAATGAGACCAATTTGTGGTTAGATATCACCAGGGAGGACCTCACAGTGGGGGTGCTACAGTGGTTCCCCCATATTGGTAAGCACCTGCTCCAGTATGTTGGCTCCCCTTGTGGGGGTGTCAAATAGCTGGCCCAGGGCATTGTAGTAAATGAAGTCTAGTAACCTTTGGGCAAGTGAGTAATCCATCCAGTCAGTGAGTAGTTAAAGTCAACTACTCCAAAAACTCTCCGTCTCCAAACACCCACCAAAACCAAAATAAAGAAAAAATTCCGCTGATCAGCACAATAAAAGTGCATCCTCCAATAAAGTCCAACAAATGACACCCTCTGAGTTAAATAAAACTAAAACATTTCCAGGACAGGACTGTATTGAAAATATACAGTTACTAGGTGCTTTTTCCGTCAACAAAATAGACGCATCCTGCAACAACTGCTGAGTGGAGAATAGTTAAAGTCACCCACAACCATGGTGTTTGGATGTATCTTGATGGACTCAAGTATATCCAAATAAACAGAGTGGGTTTTCTGGTTCATGGACAGGCTCCTGTAGTTGGCAATGACTTGAACAGGTGCCCTAAAAACAGTCAACAGAACCTGAAGTGTATGCAGGAAATCATACTGTTTAACCAATCTGGATGCATATGTATCCTTAATGAATATATATACACCACCTCCATTAGTTTGCATGCCTTCAGTTTGAGGTCAGAACGTATGGAAGGAGGTGTAGCCTGGTATGGCTGTGGTGGCCTCCACAGCCTTGAACCAGGTCTTTGTGACTTCAGAAATGTCTGTGTCTTCCAAGGTGAGGACAGCTTCCAGTGAGTGTAGTTTTGTGTTGACACGCCTAGTGTTTAGCAGCATAACCTTGTTGCTTGTACATGGGGTTTTACACTAGAAATTCTGTCCTTGAGACATTGCCTAAAAAGGGCACTACAGGAGTGTCAATATCCTTGGTCAGTAGTCAAAATCCCAGGGGTGACAGGTGAAGACCATCTCTGGCACAGCATTGAGGTCTGTTAAGCATGTTATCACCAGCTAACAGGTAGTGGATCCCCTTAGAATGATACCAAACGGTAAGCCAGCTATTGAAGTCAATCATTTTCTGTTTGTATTGAGCCATCATCCTAGGTGAAGGTAAAATGCAGCTGAAGGCTAAGGGCATACCTGCCTGAGACACATAGTCAAAGAGCTCATTCATGTCTCTCCTCATACAGTCCAGAGATGTATGTCTCAAGGTGTACATACCAACAGGAACTATGATGTAATAATAATAGTACCTGATGTTGACAGATTTGAGTGCATGTGTGATATGGCATATCCTGGCACCTCACAGACAGCTGACCATGACCTTTCCCTTATGTAGCGTGGTGAGAGGGACATTAATGTGTCTCATGATGTAATCACCGATGACTAATATATTTGATTTTGTACTTTGCCTTAAGGGTTTGACCAGTGAAACAGTGGTGTGTGAGCTATTATGCGCACTGTGTACTGCAGATGTAGCATTATGGGTAGCATGCATGCGTTTGTGTTTGTGAGGTGTCTGGTGTTTAGGTGTGTTTCTGGTAAGGACCTCTGCATATGTGGTTATGTGTGATGTGGGTTTGAGTGGAGTAAGAGGTGAGGTGTGCTTGTTGGCAATGCCCTCACTGTCATATATACTTACTGGCATGTGAAAGTACATGATTCAAGGTTTTTAATATAGGTGCATCTCTCACATGTTGTGCTTGTGTGGAGTAGGAATACAGGGTTGGAGATGCAATCCACATCTCTTCAACAGTCATTGATAATGCCAATAACAATTGATTATACGTCACAACAGGCCATGGTTAGGCAGTGGCCTGACAGATGCTTAACTCTAACATGTCATTACCTTTCTGGTGTCACTCTAGGGTAAACAGTACTTGACAGTGTGGGATAACAAGGTAAATTGATTACGCTGTTTTGCCAAGCATGTGGCACTTGCATGAACCATAATCCTGTTATTGGGCAGGGTCACAATAGCATACTTACAAATGTGGCAATGTACAACTCCAGAAAAGTAAGGGTCATGCTGCTACAACCTTGGAGTTCACAGCCTCAGACACACTCTCTGTAGGTGCAATTTGCAATGAAGATGTGGATGTCAGTGCATGCACAGAAAACTTGTTCAACTTTGCAGTAAGTACTTTCCCATTGCAAGACTACAATGCCTGTCAAACAACCAGCAAATGGATGTTGAGTGAAATAATGTGGGAGCACAGTTTTTTGTTCCAGGAACATAAATGTACAGTATGACATCCCTAGGACATGCAGGAGGGACAGAAAAATTGCCCAAAGGTGGCCACTCCTCTGCATAAAGCCTCATATCCATGTCACATAGATCACCACCATTACGCTGTTGAAGGGCAGACTGCATGAACTGCTGTGAAACTTTTACCTAACATAGATCACTGCTGCTGTGGACCTTGATAGACCAACCTTGTATATCTGTGTCACCTGTCATTGAACAGCATTTTGTGATGCAGCAGCTGTGCTGCTAATCACCATCAGGTCAGTACCCTATTCAAATCCTATTAGCCTCAGAACCCAAGGCATAATACATGCAAAAGTCAAAAGATTGGTCTGGTTGCTAATCAATGCATCTACCTGGAAAAGGCTACAATAAGCCTACAGATCCTTATGTCATCTGGGACAGGTGTGTGGATCAACAAACAGGCTGTGGCCTGCTTCTTATCTTGAGTTTGGTGCTAATGTTTTGCTTCTGGTGAGAGAAAAAAAATAGGAGCTTTGAATCTCAGCAGAGTAAGGCTGTGGTGAGACCAGCAGTAGTAGTAGCCAGGCAGCAACAAAGGTGACGCCCCTCTTTTCAGCATTCTTCACAAGGTAATTTTTTGTTTTCAGTAAGCACTGCTTGATTAATGACTAACTTCAGAATAACTGCCTAAATACTCCATCCTTAACTTTACAGGGTGTACGTATTAGTTTCACCTCCATTGTTTGGCAGTGCTCTGTATAGACTATGACCTTGGGTGACATTTTTCTTGGAAACCATGATGGAACTGACTCCAACACTGAGTTGCACACAGGATAACCAGCATGCAGTGACAACCACTGTCCCCATAGTTGAGGAACAGATATTCATGGTATTGAGTGATATTCTCAGTACAACTGTTTAATCAATAAAAAAGGATATGTTGCCATAGATATGAGGTTTACCCACTGTGACCGTTGCCACCTTGGTTGATATGGATATCCTGAGTCAATGTAGAAATCACCTCATGTTTACCAACATCCAGTTCATTCTCAAACAAACTGATATGGTATGTGAGAGATGAATATACACAATGTCTCTGGAGGCAAAGCTCTCACATAAAAGTACACTTAATGTCAATACAGTACTCAGTGGTAGACACGCCACACTCATCACACAGAATTCAGAGCTGAGGCACTGACATGCAACCTTCATGAATCAAAAAGACCTCACAGAGAAAGTCCAGATAACAAATACCCTCGGTAACCCCATATGCACTCTGCGGAAACAACACATATATCAACACATAGAGCAACATGTCTTGGAGGACCAACCTTGGCCATAAGGCAAGCTGAACACAACCCAACATTTTAGTCATCACATACTTCATTGTGAGACACACTGATGTCCCTTTCACCAAGCTGAGTAAGGAGAAATGCACAGTCACTTGCTTATCAGGGGTGTGATCTACCACATTATGTATGAGCTCATATCACTGGACCACAAGTAACACAAACTGAACATGTCAGAGATACAAGTATATTAACAGCCTGGAATACATGCTTTCTCACACATCAGTCAGTACATATGACAATGAACAGGTTGTTACCATGGACACCGCACATCCCACTTGACCCAAACCTACATCACATATACCTACATATCCGGAGGGCCTCACCAGAAACATACATAAACACCAGAGACCTCACAAACATCAACATAAGCATGCTGCACTTAATACATCCACTAATGCAACACACATGGTAGTTTTTGCTCCAGTCTCTCACCTGTCAAGCCCTTAAGGCAAAACAGTAAAGAAAATATATAACTCATATCAGATTCCATTGTGAGACACACAGATGTCTGTCTCACCAGGCTGGATAAGGACATCATGGTCAGCTGTCTTTCAGGTGACCTAATCCACCATACCACACATGCACTCACGTATCCCAAAACAGGTACCTTTGTGCCTCTGTCATAGTCCATGTTGGTGTGAATGACTTGAGACATATCTCTCTGGACTATATATAGAGATACATGACTGAACTGTCGGACTATGTGTCTCAGGTGGTGTGACCTTAGTCTTAAGCTGCATTTTACCTTCAGCAAGGATAATGCCTCAATACAAATGGAAAATAATTGACCTCAATAATTACCTCGGTTGCTGGTGTCATGCTAAGTTGACACAGTATCTGTCAGCCTGGGATGACATGATCAACAGACCCAGATGCTTTGCCAGACATGGTCTTTATCTGTCACCCCTGTGATTTCGGCTGCTGCCCAAGGCTCATGCCACCCCCATAGTGACCTTTTTATGCAGTGGCTCAAGGACAAAATCCCAGATGTGAAAACTACATATCACAACATCAAGCTTATGCTGCTAAATGCTAGGTTTCCTATCATGAAACTGCACTCACTGGAAGTAGTCCTCACTTTTAAAGATTTACACATTTGTGCAGTCATGGTGACCTGGTTCACGGCTGTGGGGAGCACCCCGACCATATCAGCCAACACCTCCTTCCACATGTTCAGACCACAAACTGAAGGCAGAAAAATTTAAGGAGGTGGTGTTTACATAGTCATTATAGGTGAATGCACATCCAGATTGGTTACAAAAGGATTCCCTGGGAATACCTCAGGTGCAATTAACTGTTGGTAGGACACCTATTCAAGTCATTACCAGCTACATGACCCCCCCCCCCCCTTTGTGGATCAGGACAACCACTCTGCCTCTTTGGATCTACTTGAGTCTATCAACATAAATCCAAACACCCTGGTTTTGGGCAACTTTAAATACCAATACATTGATCAGGTAAATTACTTATGGTGTAACTCATTTGCCCAATGGTTCCTCGACTTCATTCACTTCACTTCAATGCACTGGACCTGCTGGTTAACACCCCCACAAGGGTGCCTACATCCTGGATCTGGTGCTTACCAATATGGGGTGCTACTCTAGCACCCTCACTATGAGGTCATCCTTAGTGAGATCTGACCATAAGTCAGTCACATGTTAACTGAGTATCACATACCCTCCCAACCATCAAATAAACTAAAAAACTTCTCCAAATTACATAATTACCTGATACAGGATAGTATAGATAGCTGTACTGCACCCCCCAGATGGAGCTGTAACTATGGCCAGGTCTACACCAATATGTCATACAAACATCTGTTTAACTGCATTGACTTGGCCGTACCTGATAGGACCAAAAGAAGCTCCGTAAGGAAGAGCAAAATTGCCGAGTGGACAACTGCCATTGACAGGCTTTACAATAAGGTGAAAAAATAGCTGTGTAAGAGTAAGCGGGAGTGAGCCCTAAACATGAACTACTCCCTCCTCAGCTTAAACAAGCAAATACGACTTCTTGTGAAGTCCTCCAAAGCTAACTATGAATCTAAATTAGCTTCCTCCACAATGGACAATCAAAAGGTGTTATTTAGTTACAGCTGCCATCTAAAAGGATAGGGCCAGATCTGTGCCAAACTGGTAGTTAATTATAGCACATAATTGAGCCTGTGAACATAGCTCACCTGTTAACTGACAGGTTCTGTGGATACTTCACCCCCCTGGAAATACATACCATGTGTCCCCTACCTTGCATCTCTAAAGAGCAAGTCATAACTGCCATCTCTAAGGCCAAACACACAGCATCTATGTGGTCTAATAATATTCCAGGCTGCATCCTACATGGCCTCCAGCAAGAATTAGCAACATCATCCGGTACTCCTTCCAACTGACTCTAAGCACCGGCTTTGTCAAAGACGAATGGAAAATGGCCACCATTATTCCCTTGCGCAAAGTTGGTGTTTGCACTGACCTCGGGAAATACAGAAGTATTAGCCTGACTAGCATTATCTGCAAGGCCATGGAGTGAATTATTACAGACCGTATCAACAAAGATATAGGTAAGCTCCAAACAGCTGCCTCTAGTCAGTTTTAATTTGTCAAAGGGAAATAATGTATGTGACAGATTGTGGACTTCTTCAATACAGTCACCAAGGAGCTGGATGAGGGGAAATCTATGCATACAGCCTACCTAGATGTAGCCAAGATGTTTGACACTATCCACTACTTGGGCATCATTGACAAAGTTGCCCATCTAGGTATCAACCCTTATATTATTAGATGGGTTGCTAACTGGCTCACTGATAGAACCCATAGAGTAACAATAGCAGAATCCACCAACAGCAGATCTTTAACCAGTGTTGTTCCACAGTGATCTGTTCTGGTACCTCTACTGTTTGGAACGTAGTTCTCCAAAGTACAAGCTAAAATTAAAGGCCTGTGGCTGACAAAGTTTGCTGATGACTCCAAACCGGGGAGCAGTCATAGATGCTCCAGATGATAACTACATCCTACAAGAGTGTCTTGCACACACAAATGATTGATGCCATACCCATAGCCTTTACCTCTATGCAACAATACTGCATTAACATCCCTCTCAGTAAATGTGATCCTGCTAACTCACATAAAATAAAACAATCCTACATATTTATTTATTTTATTTGCAGTTTGTTAACTGGGAAAGTCCATTGGGCCGAGATGAGCCCATTTTCAATGGAGGCCCGGGGAAAAAAGCTCCAATACAGTATTTACAATAACAAAAGAAAATTACAAGTAATACATTTTGTGTAGAAAGACATAAAATGAACAGTAACTCAAATATACATTCTACATGTATTTAAAAAAAAAATGACATAGTAATGGAAAAGATAGAAACATTTGTGGCTTGAGGCCTAAAGAATGCTTTTTTTTTTTTTTAATTTCTCCGAGTCTTTTGGATTTCTAAAACCATGATGGGAATGGGCCCCATTCCTAAGTCAAAGTATGATTAAAGTTCATGAAATTAGTATTGTTTCACTCTTTGATGTTAGCCAAAAGTGCTCTTCGCAGCACCCGCAATGTGCCCAGTAATGACTACATCTGCAATTCGTACGATGTTAAATTAATTGGTAACATATCTAAATATGATTGTAAATTCTTTTTTATAAGACCAGTTGCTCCTACTACTATTGGAACTGTCTGGGTATCTTTCTTCCACATGGCTCTCATTTCTGCCTGCAGATTGAGGTATTTTATGACTTTGTGTCTCTCTGTATGCAAGACACTGTAGTCAGTAGGTGTGGTGATTTCAATGATCAATGCTACTTTTTTCTTCTTTTCTTGGACCACTATATCCAGTTTCCTAGCATCTATCTTTTGAACTGTTGGTATTGGGTGATCCCATGTGATGTAAACTTCATCATTTTCTATGATTCTCTGTGGCTCATGTTTCTAGTATTTTTCAGCCACTTCGATACCATAATGTTTTCATGATCTGCAATGTAACAATCTCACCACATTATTATGCCTTTCAGTATACAGTCCCTCTGTTATTAGAGAGTTGCAACCAGCAATAAGGTGTGTGACTGTTTACAATCCAGTTCCACAAAACCTACATATGTCTGTTTCTCCCACATGTTTAATGGACTTAGTAAACCAACGTGTATGTAACCCACTATCTTGGGCTGCCAGTATTAACCTTTCATTTCTTGATGTAAATTCACCTCTCTTTAACCATTCCTGCGTTCATTCTTGATCAACATGAGGCTCTTCCAGAAGTTTTCTATGCTTGCAACTGTATTTATGTTTTTTCCACATTTCTTGCCTTCTCATCTGGTTCTTCACCTTATATTCTTTCTTACTTTTGCTTTTTAGCACATTCAGTTGATGCCTGTTTTTTATTCACTTCTGGTTTGATTTCCATTCCTGCTTGACGTCAATATGCTTCTGCTAAATTAAGCAGAGATGTCATCTTAGATTTATTCTTATGCTTCAAAACTTTCATCACATTTGGATCTTGTGAGGTCAGTAGATATGTGTGGAGTCCCACGATTGTAGATCTATACATGTAATCAATTTCAAGGAGGCCCATCCCTACTTCAGAATGGGGAATATATAATCTTTGTACACACTGATTTTTATAAATCATTTGGTGAGCATGAAGCATCCTTCTTGTTTTAATATCCAATCTGTCCAACACTTTTTGGGGCCAGTGAATCACTCCAAAACTATAAGTTAGGATAGGAAGAGCAAATTGATTTATAGCTTGGATCTTATTCCTAGGTGTCAATGCTGTTTTCAGGATTAATTTAAGACTATTAAAATACTCCTTACTAAGCTTTATTCACATTTGTTCATGTTTTATTGCTGATCCTTCATTAATTCCCAAGTATTTATACACCCCTCTTGCTCAAGTTCTTTTATATCACATTCTTGTCCCAAACTGATGTTTTCCTGGTGCTGCAGTTTTCCTTTTTTAAAGGTTGCTTTTGCACATTTATCAAGACCAAATGACATTCCAATATCATCTGAAAAAGTTTTGACAACCTGCAGCTGTGCTTTCAGTTCCTCATCTGATGAGCTATACAATTTTAAATCATTGATAAAGCGAAGATGAGATGTCATTAGACTTTGTTTTCTAGAAGCCAAATTATAGCCATGACCTAAGTTGTTAAGTAAACAGCTTAATGGATTAATGGCAAGGCAAAATAGCAACGGTGAAATGGAGTCACCCTGGAATATCCCCCTTTGGATTTTTATCCCTGGGATAATAATCTGTTATTTATCATGGCTTAATTGCAAAATGGTCTGCCACTGTTTCATGGTTACTGTAATGTAATCAATCAGTGTAGGATGTAGCTTATACATTTTTAAGCACTCTTTTATCCATGAATGTAGGATACTATCAAATGCTTTTTTTACAGTCAATACATGCCATACTTAGATTCTTCCCTTTCTTACAGTTCTCCACTATAACTTTATTTAACAACAAATGGTCCTTTGTTCCATATGACTTTCTTTTATTGCCCTTTTGTTCTACTGCCATAATTGAGTTTTATTCTAAATGACTATAAACTCTGTCGGCGTCAGTCCCCGTGTATAGTTTACATGTCGTCAGAAGACAAGTTATTGGTCTATAATTTTTAGCGTAGCTTGCAGGTTCACTCTTACGTAAGAGCATTGTTATTCCTGTTGTTAACCAGTACGGTGTCTGTTCAGGGTGTGCATATAAATAGCTCTTACTCATGGCTAGATCCTCATGTAAAGAAGTTAATACTTTAAGCCAAAAGTTAGGTATTGCATCTCGGCCTGGGGTTTTCCAATTAGAGGCTTTTCTCAACTTTGTTTCAATCTCTCTGGTTGTTATTTCCTCCCATTTCATATCCTGTACCTTTAAACTTCTTATTCTTTCTTTTACTTATTCTATCCATTTAGCATCTTTGTTATGTTTCACAGGATCTTCATAGACACTTCTCCAAAATGTATCTACTTCCTCTTTTTTCGGCGGCCTAACAATTCCTTTTACCTTATTTCCCAATTCTCTATAAAACTTTTTTGGGTAATCAGTAAATTGCTTATTTTGTGCTTTTTCCTTATATTTATCTTCATATCTTCTGAGTCTTTCCACCTGTTTTGAAATTTTTAGTTTGTTATCTCCAGTAATGCATAATAGATCCTCGTCTGTTCTAATACTGCACACTGCTTTTATCACATCTATCTTTCTTAATATTTTTGTTGATCTGTTCCCTTTTCTATAATCTTCTAACAATGACACTTCTTGTCTTAGCTGCTTTATAGTTTTCTCTATTCGATATTTCCAAGATGGTATTCGCTTTCACCCCCCCTTCCCTTGCTACCCTATGTTCCTGTGGTAGACTTTTATCAGTTATTAATTTAGCAGCACAGTAATATATTCTGTTTACTTCTGTTATATCACATGGATCTCTATGGACAGTCCTAATTACTGTGTTTGTTTTATCAAGCTTCTGACTTTTGGGGTTTTATTAACCTTCTGCAGTCTATTTCTCTCATTGATCTTGATATATCTGTCTTTGTCTATTAAATCAAGCAACTCTTCTCTTAACTCCTTTTCTTCCATACTGAGGGCACATCCCTTGTTTTCCATTTCCTGTGGACATTCTATAGAAAGTTCTATAACATCTTCTTGTGGCACATTCGCTTCAATTTCATCCTGTGTCATCTGTTGTTTTGTCATATGGAAACTCACTGGCCTATCACTCTTCAAAATTGACTGCATCAGAGTTTCCACAGTTTCCTGATCCTTTCCTTCCTGTCTAGCTTCAAGTGAACTTTTATACTGGTTTCCTGTGGAAGGCTCCAAAATATCTTGATATGGCACCTGGCCTGTTGCTTCCTGTTCCACTGGTTTCCCCTTAATTTGGATATCCGTTGCTCTATCCTGTTGTGGCGCTTTCTACATTTGATTTTCTACATTGAAACCTTCTCTTTGCAACTGTTCCATTACCTCAGTTTCTATTTCTTTGATTTCTCCATTACTAATCTCTTTTTCTGCTTTTCCTCTTAGTCTTCTTATTTTTTGTATTGTAAAGTTTTCCATATCTGGATTCCTTTGCCTATATTTTTTTTTCAAATATCTTTGATGCTGCTCTTATTGTATTAGTTAGTTGTGCTTTCTCCTTTGCATAAATATGCTTACTAAGTATTCAAATATCAAGTGAGATGGAAGTAAAGAATTTGTTAAAAATCATGAAGTAATATTTAGAGAAGTCAGACTTAAAGAGCAAGAAGAGGTCTTAGGTTGAATTTGCGATAGGAAAGGTAAACGGGGTTAGGGTTGGGGTGGAAAGCATCAGGTAGGGTGAGAGCAGGAGCATTCCCCGTGACAGGAGAGATGACAGTGGAGCAATGTCTTAAAGGTGGAGTGGTTATGGGTAGTTCTAATGTGTGGAGGAAGTGAATTCCATAATCTAGCAATGGAGAAAAATAGCAGGAGTTCCCCGGGAGTATGTGTGGGTTCATAAACTTTGAGGAGATTTTGATTATTATATCTGAGCAATCTATGAGGCTGATGCATTTTTAGGGTGGAGGAGAGGGAAGGACAGTTAGAGGGTTTGAAAATGAGCTTATGTGTTGTTATAAGTTGAATGTATGACAGATAGTTAGGGAGTTCCAGCCAATTGAGGGAGTCGAGAGGGTTGCAGTGACGAGAAGAGGATTTGGATCCAGTGGCGAACTTAGAGATTTTATTGTCGCAGAAAGATAGTATGATTTTAGGTTAGACTGAAGATTAGTAAGGCAAGGGGCACCATACAGAAGAGAGGGAATGAGATATGTGGTAGATAGGAGTTGTTTGGTTGAGGGAGTAAGGTAGCAACTGTGTCAGTATAGCATTCTGAGTTTTTGATGGGTTTTCTTAATAGTAGTTTGTAGGTGTGTGTCAAATATTAAATGATCATCGATAAGGACACCAAACAGTTTCTGTAGGGAACTATTTCAATACAGGTCATATTATGGCTGACTATAAAGAAGGTTGTTTTGTCAATTTTGGTGTATCTGGAGGGCATGAATATCATAATTTGGGATTTAGATGCATTGAGATCTGGCTGGTTATCCAGCTTCCAAGACTTGGTGCAGGAGAAGTTATCTTGAGTTAAATTCATAAGTTTAGGGAGAGATTTGGTGGAGCAGATGATGGTAGAGTCATCCGCATATTGGACGAGTTTAGCATTTGGGATGTTCTGATGGAAGTCATTGATAAAAATGTTGAATAGTAAGGGGCCCAGTATAGAGCCTTCTGGAACACCTGTTGGAGTGTGGAGGAAGGAAGAAGTACAGTTATTCCACTTTACATCTTATTCTCTATCTGAGAGGTACTGGTGAACCAGCTGATGGAAGAAGATGAAAGGCTGAGTTGAAAGAACTTGGACGAGAGGAGATTGTGGGATACGGTATCAAAGGCCTTAGATAAGTCGAAAAGGAGGGTAGATACAATATTGCTGGAATCACAAGGAGAGTTAATGATTTCAAGAAAGGAGAGCAGGGCAGTAGTGGTGCTGTGTACAGGTCTGAACCCGTGTTGTTTAGGGGTCAGTAGTTGATTGTCTAAGAGGTATGGTAAGAGTTGTAGGTGAATATATTTTTTGAGAATTTTAGAGATAGGCGACAGGATAGCTGTTGGGCAGAAATTGGAGATTGTAGAGTTGCTACCCGCTTTGTGGAGGGGAATGATGAAGGCTTTTTTCCAAAGGAGGGGTGCATAGGATTCTTTGATGGAGCAATTTATTTGGACGCAGATGGGTAGAGCTATGCTGTTGGCAGCTACCTTGAGGAAGTTGGATGGAATGTTATCAGGGTCATTACAACAAGGTTTTAATTTTAGTATGAGTTTTTTATGGTATGTGTAGGAATAGGTTTAACTGTAAAAGGAGGAAGATGAGTAACATTTGAGACTGAGGGGACAGGATTAGGGGTGTTGGATGAGGTTTGAGTTGATATATTATTAGGGAAAGATGAGGTAAGCTTGGCCATTGAGTCAATGAAGAAGGAATTAAATTGAGTAGCTAAGACAAGATCTGAAGAGTTGGGGTCAGAACAGGGGATTATCTTTCTTGCCAGGAAGAAGACTGAGGAGATATTGCTCCAGAATTTTTTAGGATTAAATTTATGGTTGTTTTGGAGTTTGAAATAGTAGGATTTTCGGTTGGTGTCTATTTGTTTTTTAACTTGATTTCGAAGTTGCTTATACTTGGATAGGGAGCTGGTGGTTTTGAAGTTTTGGTAGTATTTCCATGATTTATCTCAGAGATACATGAGGGTTTTAGTCTCTTTGGTTAGCCGAGGGATAGTTTTGGATTTTACCCTTTTAGTTCTGGAGGGGGTAAAACAGTTAAGTAGTATAGTGAATGATCCAGTGGAAGGGTTTTTAGAGGGTTCCAGTATGTCTGTTTTATAGAGTCAGAAAAGGTTTGAGGGTTGAATTTTTTAAGATATAGGTTAAGATATATTTGTGCTGTAAATGGGGGGATGAAGGTGAATGGTGTGCGAAGGTAGGAAGATGGTCACTGAGGGAGTCAGGGAGGGTGCCACTGTCAGAAATAATGTTAGGGTTAGAGACTAATATCCAATCCGGAATACTGCCTGTGGTGGTATTCTTGTTAGGTCTAGTGGGAGTGTTGATTAGCTGGGTAATGTTATATAGGTTAATACTCTAAGAAGGTGTAGGCAAGTGTATAGAAGGCCAGTTTATGTTAATGTCACCTAGGATGTCCTCAAGGATAGGGATATTGCTATCTGGTGGTATGTAAAGGGCAGCTGTACATATACGTTTATGGTTATTAACTTTTAGGAGGGCCAGGGTTAGCATGGCAGTAGCAAAGTGGGGTATGGGTTTAGTAAAGGGTGTCACTGTTAAGGAAGAGTAGACGAGCAGGGGTACTCCACCTTCTTTCTTTTGAGAGCTGTCATTTCTTATGATTCTATAGCTGGGTGGGGTTATTTCAGTGTCTTTTATATGAGGTTCTAGCCAGGTTTCGGAGATAGAGAGAATGTCAGGGTTGTTATGGGAGATCCAGGCATAGAAATCAGGTATTGGATTGCATAAGCTCTATGCATTAATTGTAGCAAAGAGTAGATATTTATGGGGAGGGGGTGATGGAGGCAAGTTTGGGTTGAAGGAGTGGTTGTTTGAGGGACCAGAGTTCCGATGTACGTCACCAGAAAGGAGGATGGAGATTAGCTGAGAAAGGAGGAAAGATAGGTGTTTACCTTCTTTGGAGTTAGAGGTTGGGATAGCTGAGCATGTATGGCCTGGTTTGAGGGGTATGGCGACTGGATTACAGATAATAGGGAATAGTTTTCTGATAAAGAGGAGACAATCACTGTGGAACTAGAGGTAGGGAGAAATATAGGTTATGGAGAGTGATTCTTTTTTGAGATATGTAGAGGTTGTATGAAGAGGGGGAGAATAAGAGAATTGAGGGAGACTGTTGAGGTGGAGTAGGTAGTAGAGGAAGAGAGGTAGGAATACAGTGGGCAGAGTCTGTGAAGGTTTTATTTGCATGATTGATGTTAGATTATTGTATATGGGGGATGTATGGGAGAATAAGAGGGAGAAAAGGTAGATGAAAGATAGTAGTAGTACAGGGTAGAGTGTAATGTTACAGAGGGGGGAGGAGGATAGTTTAGCATAGGAGAGGAGGTGTTAACTGGATTAATGTTTGAGGGTAAACAGTGATGTGTAGGTGGGTTGGGCCTAACCTAACAGGGTGTTGTTAGTGTGAGAGTGGTAAGAGAAATATAAGTGTAGAGGTGTTGGGGACGGGTGGAATTTGTGGGCAGGGTAGGGGAGCGGAGTGAGCCCACAGGGCGAACAGAGCGGGTAGAGTGGAGAAGGAGGAGTAAGAAAAATCTGAGAAACAATCAGTTACACAGTCTCTGGCAAATGTTTAGAGCTGTTGGCCAGCTCAGATGTAAGCTCAAGTCAAAATAATGAAATTATTGGAGGTTTTGCCATTACTAATTTGGAGTTTTAACAAAAACAAATACAAAAACATACTAGGAAACCCCTTTCAGTTCCTGAGGCTTGCAGGGGGCTAGGAGTTAGAATATTGCCCGGTATCAATGAAGGGAGATAGAGTATGTAACACCACCTAGTGGCAAACTTATAAAATATTTAAAAAAATAAATAAATAGAGGGAGGTTCTTTAAATGGGATGGTGGGTGGGTAACAGGGAGACAGTAGGAATAGAAAAGATGGCCACTGTAGGCTGCTAGTGCACGCACTGCAAATAGCTACAAGGAACACTTTATACAATTTAATATAGAACACATACACGTTAATGTGGGAAACCAGTTGGTAAAATTCTTTGAAAGTCTTCCTTTAGGGAGAGCAGGTTAGAGTGGTTGCTTTACTGAAGGTAGGGGAAGCACCCAAGATACAGATGGACCCAAGTGAGTGGTGAGTGCATAAGCAGCCTACTACGGCAATGACTGGGACAAGAAAGGAGAAATTAAAACTGGACTGCTCTCACTGGTGAGAGATCTGGTCACACAGGTTGACAGTAACTGTACCTTTGATCACCATGTCTCCACAGTGGTAGAAAGAGCATTCTATATTGCTCATCTCATAAGCAAGGCCATTGCACCGAGAAGAGTAAAAGTAGTTATAACCTCTCTGTACTCTCCCCTCATTGGCCCAACAATGGAATTGAATGTCCCTTTTGATATGCACCTTTGCAAACACCTGCAGCAATTGGAGAGACCACAAAGGTTTTTCACAAGGATAATTCAAGGTTTTCAGCATCTGTCCTATGTGGATCATCTGGAATCACTGCACTGTATTCTGTTTAATGCAGACTACTCAGACAAAATCTATGCCTTGAGTATAAGGCAATCTGTGACCAGCCTTTACTGGAAATGCTGCATATCCATAAATCAAATGTTACACAGGTTACTCACTCTATACACCTTAATCTGGTATGAGAGAGTAATACAACATACTGGAGAGCCATATTTGACTCCCACAGGTTACCACACCTTTAGAAAGGACTCCCACTTCATGTCAAACAGACCATCACATTGGTCCTCTTCAAAGGCAATCTGGACAATTGGATGTGTAACTGTAAATTCACCACAGGGGATTCCAACTGTGTCCCTCTTGGACAGGGGCAGTTGTTGCTAATCATGGAAATAAGGGTAGAACATGATTAGGCTTGTAAGGGCCCTAGGGCCATTAGTCTAAAAGTTTCTATGATCTCATGATATGACCCAGTCATAGTCCATGTTGGAGTACATGACCTGTGACATACCTGCCTAGACTATACTTACAGATACTATTCGATCTCTCAGAAGACATATGTGTGGTCGCTGACACATGACTTAAAGTTGCAGAGAGTGCAACAATAGTGCAAGTTTTTAATGCCTTTCACACAGTTAGGCCAGCTACTTCACAGGCAGGGAGTAAAGGTGGCGGTGTCTCCATGTACATCAAAACTAAAGATACCTCAAGGCTGATCAAACAGGACAATGTACATGAGTTGTGCCTGGTTCAAATCACAGTAGTCACAATCCAATAGTACATCCATGCAGGCTGTAGGCCCCGTCTATGGCTCAGGAAATCCATATCATGTGTTTAAACTTATTAGAAATACTAGCCATCCCACGCAATACCATATACATGGGTGATTTGGAGTATCCCACTGTTAACTGGGAATGCTATACAACACCAAACATACAGGTACAGAGTTTCCTGGATTTTGTAAAGAGTAACTCCCTGGACCAGATAACCAGTACACCAACCATGGAAGCAACCATACTGGGTGTGGGCCTCAGCAATATGTCAGAGTCATGCACACCCCGTACTGTAATGTCTTCCCTGGTAAGGTCCAAAAGCAAACGGTCTCTTTTGAAGTAGAAGTAAAACAGGGACCCCCATCTACATATGCATTATTCAGGAATTACTTTAGGGCTGACCTCCAGCTATTAGGTGATACACTGTCTAAATCGAAAGCACAACACCATAAACACTGAGAACACTGCAGCCTATGCAAATGTGCTCACAGAAACCCTGTAAGAGCATGTTACTAGCTGCATAGAGGCAGTAGTACCTACCAGGCAAAAGTACAGACTTAACTCAAAATCAAGCCACCCTGAATGGATTACAGAGTCAACAGGCTGTATAGTAGAAGGAAGAAACGCATGGCAAAACATAGGGGTGCAGCACATAGTAGGATTAAAACACTATCAAACTAAACACAAAAATCAGAGGACAGATGAAGTCTACCATGGTCAGATTTGATGTAATTTCAGGTTTCCATGCCAAGGACAACCACAAAGCATACTTTAGCTATGTCTGCTACTGCAGTGGTAAGACCCAACTGTGTGCATATCGCATTGTAACTGGAACCACCTATAATGAGGCAGATGATATAGCAAACCTCTTGGCTCTTAAATTTGGCCTCAACATTACCACTCGCTCCCCCTCAACATTCCCTCAGGAAATACCATCAAATACAATTACCCCTACTATCACTTGGGATCAGGTCCTTAATGTTCTCTCCAAGTCCAAGTACACTGCATCAATGGGCCCAGAGAATATCTCAGCATGCCTTTTTTAATTTCTCTAAATCTTTTAGGTTTCTAATACCATGACAGGAATGGACCCCATTCCTAAGTCGAAGTCTTCTGAGCCTTAATGACTTATTTGAGGCAGTCACCAAAGCCATAGACAAGTGTAAGGTGGTTCACACAGCCTATCTTGACCTCGCCAAGGTTTTCTACACCATCCCCCATTCTGGAATTATAGCTAAACTCACTAAACTAGGTATAAATCCCTACGTCACAAGATGGGTTGCCAACTGGCTCACTGACAGAACCCACACTGTAAAAGTTGCAGACTCCAAATCTGACTTAAAAACAGTGACAAGTGGAGTACCACAGGGTTCAGTCCTGGGACCTCTCCTGTTTGGTATCTACTTCTCTGAAGTACAGGCTAACACAGGCTAATGAAGTTCACAGATGACTGAAAACTAGTCAAGTCCCCAAATGATGTGGACATCCTACAGAAGGGCCTCACTGAGACAGATGCCTGGTGTCAGAGGCATGGCCTGAAGCTCAATGCCAAAAAGTACATTGTCATCCCATTTGGTAAAAACTCTGTACCCAAAAGTTACCACATAAACGGCAGTCTACTTAACGCTGAATGTGTGATAAGAGACCTTGGGACCCAGGTGGACAGTAGTCTCTGCTTTGATAATCACATTGCCACAGTAGTCAGGAAATCCTTCTATGTGACACACCTTATCATGAAAGGGTTCTCATCCAGGAAAAAAGAGGTCATTGTTCCTCTCTACTCAGCATTCATTAGACCCATTATAGAGTACAATGGACCTTTTGGAATGTACCAGACAAGACATCTGCAGCAGCTGGAAAGGCCACAGAAGTACCTCACAAAGAGGATTACTGGCCTCAAACAGATGCCTGACACTGACTGTTTCAAATAACCCCAGCTTTATTCTGTAGCATATCACCTACTCCGAGGAGATCTCTGCCTAACATATAAAGCTATGTTAATCCCAGAACTGTTGGACTTGCTACACGTAAAGAAATCCTAATCCCTCCGAGCTACATGCTCTAGGGACCTAAACCTTGTCACCACAATAAACAGGACATGCTGGAGGGATAGATTCCTGTCCCAGAGACTTCCTATACTCTGAAACAAGCTACACATCTATGTCAAGCAAAGTTCCTCATTAGCAGTCTTCAAGAGAAATCTTGATGAGTGGATGGGAAATAGGAAATACACCATGGGGATCACTTCTGTGGCTCTGCTCAACAGGGGCACAGGAAATTAACTTTCTTTGGTGGCATAAGCCAGGGAACCTTGTTAGCTAGGCTTACTCATGCCCTTGGGCCGATAGCCTAGTACCTACCTATGAACCTATGAACCTAAGTACGATTAAAGCTCATGAAATTAGTATTGTTTCAATTATTTGATGTCAGCCCAGTAATAACTTCTTCTGGAATTTGTATGGGGTTACATGTATTGGTAACCTATCTAAATACAATTGTAGATTCTTTTTTATAAGACCCATTGCTCCTACTACTATTGGAATTGTCTGGGTATCTTTCTTCCACATTGCTCTCATTTCTGCCTACAGATCCTGATGTTTTATGACTTTGTGTCTCTCTGTACACAAGACACTGTAGTCACTGGGTGTGTTGATTTTAATAATCAATGCTACTTTTGTCTTCTTTTCATGAGCCACCATATCCAGTTTTCTAGTATCTATCTTTTGAACTGTTGGTAATGGGTGATCCCACATGATGCAGACTTCATCATTTTCTGTGATGCTTTGCAGCCCATGTTTCCAATGTTTTTCAGCAACTTCAGTACCATAATGTTTGCACAATCCCCAGTGCAACAGTCTTGTCTCATTATTATGCCTTTCAGTATACAGTCCTTCTATCATTAGTATGTCACAACCAGCAATGAGGTGTGCAACTGTTTCCAATGTTATTTTACAAGACCTATATTTGTCTGTTTCTCCCACATGTTCAATGGACTTTGTAAACCGACGTGTACACAGCCCACTGTCTTCGGCCACCAATATTAACCTTTCATCTCTTTATTTGAATTTGCCTTTCCTTAACCATTCCTGTGCTCAATCCTGATCAACATGAGGTTCTTCCAGAATTTTCTATACTTGCAACTATATTTATGCATTTTCCACATTTCGTGCCTTCTCATCTGGTCCTTCACCTTATATTCTTTCTTTTGTTTTTTTGGCACATTCAGTTGCTGGCTGATTTTTATCTACTTGTGGTTTGATTTCCATTCATGCTTGATGCCGTTATGCTTCTGCTAGGCTAAGCATATGCTTTCTAATAGCATGAAACATGACCTTTCAGCACCTCTGCAATTAGTATTTCACTGTAGCCACCAAACAGGCATCGTGGTTCATGAATGGAGAACAGCAACAGTCATCCTTCTGCACGAAGGTGGGCCGACTACAGACCCAGAAGTCTCAGTAGCTCATTATGTAAAACCATTAACAAAATTATCCTGGAAATGATCAGTAGAGATGTTGTGCACATACAGACACTGGACCAATCATAATTTGGTTTTGTCAAGGGCAAATCATAACTACCCTACATGGTGGACCTATTTGAGAAGGTAACTAAAGCAATGTATGAGGGAAGAATGATTCACTCCACCTACCGTGGCATTTGACACTATAACCCCATCGGGCATTGTTGACTAACTCAAGAGGTTAGGTACAAACTAGTATATCAGCCAGTGGATAGCTAAGTGGCTGACAGACAGGATCCAGGAAGTTAACATTGTGGAGACCATCTCTATAATGAGGCCAGTCACCAGTGGACTCCATCACAAATCATTCCTCAGACTGATCCTTTTAGACATTTACTTCTCTGCAGTCACAGCCACTGTCATTGGTCTATGGCTGACTAAATTTGCTGATGGTTGCAAATTAGAAGCTGTTATTGCATCCCACACTGATACAAATGTTATTCAGAAGGGGCAGACACAGACATACAATTGTTGTCAGTGCCATGGACTAACAGTAAATGCCAAGAAATGCACAATACTATCCTTTGTGAAGTCATCCACCCCTGGTAACTATCATATTGACAACACACCTCCAGCAGCTGACTCAGTAGTTAGGGACTTATGGACACATAGATAGTGATCTAGCCTTTGACTGTCATGTGTCTGAAATATTGGGGAAATCATTCTATGTTGTGCAACCTATAAACAAAGGTATGGTATGTAAATCCAAGGAAGCCATTGTTCCACTGTATTCAGCATTCATCAGAACTTTGGTATGTAACTAACTAGGTCTATCTGACAACTGTAAAATCCACAGAGGTTCTTCTCTAAATCACTACATGGTGTTTGTAACATGTCCTATGCAGTCAGTGTCAAGGCCCTATCTGTGTATTCTGTCTCTACATGATTTGGAGGGAGGTGTATGCCTACCATACAGGGTGGTGTGGACCTCCTGCAGCTCCACAAAGCAACTGGCACCAGAATTACCTGTTGTACAGGCCTACACCTTGCCTGTGGTATAAACAGGGCATGGTGGAGAGATAGGTACGTAACCCAGAGACTACACCCTATATGGAAGACGCTCCCCATCCATGTGAAGCAGAGTTCTGCCCTAACGCAAATCAACTGCAAGTTACACAACTGGATGGGGAACAGGAAAATCATATGTGCTTTAGGACCAATGTCTCTAATGGACACAGGGAAGCTGTGGATGGTTTATCTATCACAGCCCAGCATGTGGATGTTTCAGGTCCCAAAACCCTGCTTACACTTATCAAGTGTATGAGACGTTGACAGAGTATAGGGATGCATGGCAAGGCTTAAAGAACCCCTTGTGTTCGTTAGCTTATTAAACACATATGAACCTATGAACCCATGAACCTATGCTGTTTTACTTTTCTGATGACATTTGTCTTCTGTGCTGACATTCAATCTTGTGGTCTGATGTGGATGGGTTGATTATAGATGTTTACCTATAGGTGTGTCCTACAGAATCCTGAAAGTGAAATGCAAACATTTCCATGACACACCTGTCTTTGTGAGACTACTCAGCCATTACAACAGCATCCATCATAATGTACACACATTATTATGGTATACTCATTATAAATGGCAAATTACAATATCTGTAAATGACCAGTAAAAGTAGCATGTCAATAGTAATGATGGATGAAATAAATCCATATTAATGTAGATAGTCGCTCTGTGCATCAGACACATATCTTTATTTCTCTGCATCCATGAGAAAGATGACAGGGATGTGGCACAGGTACCATCACTTGCACAGGATGTTGTGTGCAGATGCAGAAGGCCTAGGCTGACCCAATAGGTTGGTAAGCGTGTGTGTGAGTCAGGAAGGGAAGCAGGCACGATGGATCAAGGAAATATGGCATGTGTGTCTGTAGGTGACCTGAATATGACAGTGGTGTGTCAGTGTCTGCGTGAACACAGACAAGCACAGTGCTAGCCCTACGTGTCTGTATGTTGGACAGCTGTGAACTGTGCATGATAGAGCTAAGAGTTCATCATTTCTGCCCCCAAACATGTGAACTGGCTCTGCCAGGAGTTGCACTGGCACCTCCATGTTCAGTGTCAAATGTCCTACTATTTGATGATGACCGCTGTCTGCTGGGAACATGTCCTCCATGGAAACACTCAAGACCAAGAGCCCATGGCCTGCCACATCTGGGTCTGGATGGCACACTCCCCTCTGTAGTGCTGGAGGTACTGCGTGATTGTGTAAAGCCATGTTGATTCTCGGCAGATGTAGCTGCTGACCTACATCCACGAGGCTGATGCTGAACTCCAACCAGACATTCCATCACAGACAATGTGCATTCCAAGGGAGATAGTGAGTGTGTGTTATCTGTATCAGACCAACATCTCTCCACTGCATCAGTCAACCATTCCAGGGTATCAGAAACATGATGGAGGCTGTCACAGATGTCAGACTGTGCCACATCCATAACCCTGAGCATTTGTCGGAAGTTCTTTTCTGAATGTGCCTGTGTTTCCATCACAGCCCTAAACATATGCCGAGTGACACTTGATGAAACACCTGCAACAGGTGGTGGAGGGACAGCCGGTCTCCTATGAGCACTTCTATCAATCTGCCTGTGTGGAATCTCGCCAACTATTTGGCTATGGTCAGTGTCAACAGTCACTGCACCCGCAGTAGCCACACTTCCCTTTTTAATGTCTCCACCCTCTGATTTTCCAATATCTGTGGCCACAGCGGACTGGGTATGTGTAGGCATACTGGGTGTGTACAGTGATAATGAGTGCAGATGAGGGATATCAACCTCTGTGTCAGATTCAGCTCCTGCAATCCCCGGCTATACCTCACGTTGGCCACCATCATCATCAGAATCTGAAGAGACACTGACATCAGGTTATGAATGGAACAAATATCAACCTCCCTAGTCACCTGTGATAAAAAGGAAAAAGCGTTACATTAATACCTGCACTGCTATGCTCTGCAGTACTATGTTGCAATATATGTTAAGCTGTGTCCACTGCTTTCACTATTACACAGTTGTATAACCCACAACCTCATATAGTGGGACATGAGGACAATATTTTCTAGCCCAAATCTGTAATTATTTGGAGATAGAACTTCTTTAACAAGAATCTCATGAGCAAAAGATAAATGATGTACACTGTTGACATTTTGTAAAACTCTGCACATTTGATAGTTATGGCAATGTGTGATGCCCTGACAATACTGTCAAATCACTCACTGTGGTCATCCCTACAAAGCAAATGTACGAGTCTAAATTGTGTACAGTCAGGGAATATCTGTACAGTTGGCAATTATGCAGGCAGTAGATCAATCCAGCCAGTAGGCCTGGGATGGCACTTTAGCAAATACACTGAACTAAATCTAAATCTCTGACAAAACAGTTTTGTGCTTACCAGTGGCAGATCATGGCCTCTTCCTGTTCCTGATGTTCCTGAAAAAGTTTGAGGGAGAAGTAATGCAAACAGCAGTGCATGTTACAGTATAACACGGGTAATATGTCCAAATTTCTCATATTTACAGTAGCTGCTATGTTAAAAGGTATGTGGGTCACAATCTGTGCATGAATTTAAAACTGCTGCTACCCCCCCCATAAAACACCTGATACCCACGTAAAATTATGTATACCCTGACATGCTGAATGCTACAGTATTCCAATGCTGATCTAGCTAAGCATACCTGGATGCTCCTCTTGAGTGGAAACAGTGGAACCCACATCCACAACATGATGGATGCCTGGGAGCTGTTCTGTGTTGCAATATTCACCAGGAATACATCTGTGGCTGACAGAGGTTGTTCCACTGTAGTCCCACCACCAGTGACCTGACAATCCCTGGCCAAGTCCACTGCATGTCTGCGTGCTGAGTTGATCATATCTGTGGCATGGTGTCACACCTGCTCATATGTGCAATTCTGGTGACCCATGGTATTAATGTTATGTACCAGCTCATCCCACAAGGCTGCAAACTCTTGCTTATTTGCCCTCACTTTGAACAGCAAGGCCTCAAGGTAATTTTCTGCCTCAGTGAAAGGTGTATGACATCTTGCATGAATGATATCCCATGAAATATAAATATATGAGAGTGCATGTTAAGATCAAATAGTTGGGAGTAGAGTATTTGTTTGAAATAGAGAGCTGAGTATGGGACAATATTTTTTTGGGACAGGTGCCCTTTTTTTCAAGGAGAGAGAGGAATGTTGGGAAAGAGACATAAGTATGTGTGGGGAAGGCAAACTGGGAAGGTGAGGAAGCTTTTGCAGACAGACAAGACAGACAGGACAGCAGACAGGATTAGTGTGGGACATAAAAGAGAATAAACACCTTGGTTGGGGAGAGTGTTGTGGATTCCCAGTCCATTGGAAGTCAGACATGGTAGCAGTGTGACTCAAGTCCTCATCCATGGGATTATTAGCACTGCACATTCACTGTTCCTCTGGAGGCAGTGGTCGATACCAGCACCTGGGGTGAGGCTGCCCCACTAGGATGGACAGCATGCTCTCCATCTGGCATAGGTGTGCACCAACAGTTTGGTGCACAAGCCTACGCAACATACCTGGCAGTTGCTGTAGGGTGACAAAAGCATCCCTTCCACCTCCACTCCCAGAGGGGGCACACCCCTAGCCTATGAGGCAGAACTAAATGTTGGAACAGGTAGTGCAGGAGCAGCAGAGGAAGGTGCCACCAAGCTGCAGCCCAAACATGCTGGGCCCAGCTGCCTCAGCCTGGGGAGCCAGGGAAGGTGGATCACCAGGAACCATCCTACCTTGTCACTCTGTAGTAAATTAAATATAAACATAAGGAGAAATAAACATATCCAAAACAAATGTAATTAATAACATAAGAGAAAACAATAATGAGTAATAGAAACACATTGAAAATAATATAATGAGGAACACAACAATAAATAATGTAAATGAAAGTTTTTTAACAGCAAAGCAATATTAAATTAAGGCCAACATGAGAGGTAATTACAAATAATATGAAAGTATCAAATAATAATAATAATATAATTAATAAATAAAGGAAGAGACGGGGTGGGTGAGAGAAAAAAGTACTTTAGTAACTTCACAGATAATATAACTTCCCAGACTACAACTACATACTTCTAGATATGTTAAATATCACTTGTGAGATCACTGACTGCTTATATTGTACATATGATGTTCCATGTACATAGCTCTCAGACTCTTAACCTCTTAACATGGGACATTATGGCCCAAATCATACATAATGGTGGTACAAAGGCACAATGACAGGGAACATTCTCACATATTGTGCTCATACAATAGCAACAATGTGTTCTGATAACAGATTTGCCATTACATTGCATTTCAAGTAATGTCATATATCTGCAAATCAAAGGAGCAAACATATGGGGGCAATATTCATTACATTCTGTAAAAATTGTGACAGTTGAGAGGTATGTTCATGTACACTAATTACACTAGACAACTGGGCATTTCTCAGTTGGCTGGTCTGGGATTAGAACCCACAAGCAGTGACTACAGGAATACTGAACATTACATTTTACAAAGTAAATGATCAGACCACCATCCTCTTTTAAATCTTTTTATTGATTCATGTTTTGTCACATCATGCATTTACACACATGCATAGCTGCGTGGGAGTACCGTTACCTTACGCATTTGCCCTATTCATTTATTAACTGCAACCTACAGCATATACCAGACAAAATGAGCAGAGCACAAGCTTGACCCTTAATCTGGGTATTGCACTGCATTTATTAATGAGAGATGTTGACACATTATTTAGTACTTCACATTTATCCGTTGTCTGGTGTCAGATTTGAACCCACAAGCAGTGACTACAGGAATACTGAACATTTTATTTGCAAACCTAAAGTTATCAGAGTAACATCTCCTTTTACACTTTATAGATTATGTTGTTTCAAATCTGGATTTACATATCCATAGCTGTGTAGGAGATCCATTAACTTACACATTTACCCTATTCATTTATTAACTGCAATCTACAGCATTTATCATTCAAAATGAGCAGGACACAAGCATTGCTCTTAATCAGGGTATTGCACTGCATTTATTTATGAGATTATTTATTCTCAAACAAACTGATATGGTATGTGACAGATGTATTTACACAACGTCACTGGAGGCAAAGCTCTCACATAAAAGTACTCCTAATGTCAATAAGGTTGTCAGTAGTACACATGCTGCACCCATCACATCCAATTCAAAGCAGACATATCGACTTACATATACTAAGGCACTTACATGTAACCTTCCTAAACCACAAAGACCTCCTAGATGAAGTACGCATAACAAATACCCTCAGCAGCACCAAATGGGCTCTTCCAAAACAACACCCACATCAACATATAAAGTTACATCTCATGGACCCTCTACCTCTAAGCCCATAAGGCAACCCACTACACAGTCCAACATCCTAGTCATTGGAGACTCTGTAGTGAGACACACTGATGTCCCTCTCACCAGGCTGAGTAAGGAGAAAGTCATGGTCACTTGGTTATCAGGGGCTAGGATCCATCACATTATGCATGCACTGAGGTCACTGGACTACAAGTACCAGTATGACTCCGTCATAGTCCATGTGGGAGTAAATGAACTGAGACTTACCTCTCTAGACTATATGAAGAGAGACATCTTGAAGCTCTTGGAATATGTGTCTCAGGCTGGTATGAGCTTAGCATTCAGCTGCACTTTACATTCTCCAAGGATGATGCCACAATACAAACACAAAATGATTGACTTTAATAATTGGCTTAGTTTCTGGTGTCATTCTAAGGGGATGCAATATTGGTCAGCATGGAAGGAAATGGTCAACAGACCACACGGCTTTGCCAGGGATGGTCTGTAGTGCTCCCCTCTAGACTTTGACATATTAGCTAAAATATTGTCTTCCCCCATAGTGCCTTTTCAGGCAACGCCAAATTGAAAGTACTTCCGATATAGCAAATCAAAACTAAGAAAATCTGAAGGTATTACTGCTCAATGCTAGGAGTCTAAACAAAAAACTCTACTCCCTAGAAGCTCTCTTTAGCTTAGAGAATGTTGTTGTCTGTGCGGTCATTCAGACACGGTTTAAAGCTATGGAGAGCACACCAACAGTGTAGGGTTATAATGCCTCCCACACATTGAGGCCACCTACTTCACAGGCAGGGAATAAAGGTAGAGATGTCTATATTTACATCAAAAATAGATATACTTCAAGGCCAGTCAAACAGGACAATGCACTTGACCTGCTCCATGTTTAAATCACCATAGGCAAAATCCAATACTACTTCCTTGCAAACTTAAGGTCCCCATATATGACCCAGGAAACCCATACCATGTACTTAAACTTATTAGAAACACTAACCATCCAACCCAATACCATATTCATGGGTGACCTTAATTACTCCACTACTAACTGTGAATCCTACGTGACACCAAACATACATGCGCAGAGATTCCAGGACTTTGTAAACACAAACTCCCTGGACCAGATAGTCAATACACCAACCAAGGGTGTAACCATTCTGGATCTAATCCTCACTAATATGGTAGAGTGCTGCACACCCCCTACTGTAATGCCTTCCCTAGTAAGGTCAGACCACAAAATGGCCTCCTTTGAAGCAAAAATCAAACCTGGATTCCCAGCTAAACCTGTAATATTCAGGAAGTATTCTAAGGCTAACCTCATGCTATTAAGTGAGAACCTGGCAAATTTTCAGACCCCCATAAACCCTGCGAAAACTGCTGCCTATGAGGAACTGCTCACAGAAACTCTGTACAAGCATGTTAATAGCTGCATAGAGGCAGTTGTACCCACCAGGAAGAAGTACAGAACTAACTCAAAAAACAAGCCACCCTGGTGGAATCACAAAATCAATAGGCTGTATAACAGAAGGAAGAAAATCATGACAAAAAATAGGAGGTACTGCACTCAGCAGGATAAAAGCACTCTCATCAAACTAAACAAACAACTCAGAGGACAAATAAAGTCTACCAAAGCCAAATTCCCAGGCCAAGGACAACCACAAAGCATTCTTTACCTATGTCTGTAACCTCAAAGGCAATACACAATAGTGTGCAGAGCTCCTTGTAAATGGAGCTACCTATACTATGCCAGAAGATATAGCAAACCTACTGACTGATAAATTAATCTCCAATTTTACCCCTCTCCCCTTAGCCTTTCATCAGGAAATATCATCAAATATAACTCCCCCTACTATCTCTAGGGAACAGGTCCTTTATGCTCTCTCTAAGACCAAGAACACTGCATCAATGGGCCCAGACAGTATCCCAGGAATCCATTTAAATAGCATGAAACATGGCCTATCAGGGCCTCTGGAAGTACCATTTAACTGTAGCCTCCAAACAGGCTTCATGCCTCATGAATTGAAAAATGCAACAGTCATCCCTCTGCACAAAAGTGGACCATCTACAGACCCTGGAAACTATAGACCCACAAGTTTCACTACTCTTACATATAAAGCCATGGAAATAATTATCATAGAGATGATCAACAGAGATATAGTAAACTTTCAGACACTGGACCCAACCCAGTTTGGTTTTGTTAAGGGCAGATAATGCCTACTAAACTTGGTGGATTTCTTTGAGAAGGTCACCAAAGCAAAGGATGAGGGCAAAATCATTTACACTGCCTACTTTGACCTGGCCAAGGCATTTCACACAATACCCCATTTGCACATTGTTGACAAACTCAAGAGGTTAGGTACAAACCCATATGTCAACCGGTGGATAGCCAACTGACTCAGAGAAAGAATACAGGAAGTTAGAATTGGGGAGTCCAGCTCCACAAAGAGGCCAGTCACAAGTGGAGTCCCTTAGGGATCAGTCCTTGGACAGCTCCTTTTCAGCATTTACTTCTCAGAAGTCAAGGCCAATGTCAGTGGTTTCTGGCTGACTAAATTTGCAGGGGATTGCAAATTAGGAGCTGTCATTGAATCTCACACTGACACAAATGTTCTCCAGCAGGGGCTGACACAGACAAACAACTGATGTCAGAGCCATGAACTAAAACTAAATGCAAAGAAATTCATAGTAGCATCCTTTGGGAAGTCATCCATCCCTGTAACTATCATATTGGCACACAATAATAGAATCTCACTGTGGTAAATGCTGTCTGATAAAAGTCCAACAAAATATCAAAGAAAACAAACCAGCAGAAACGTATTTATATCACCTCCCCTGATATTTGTATGACATATCTGAATTACTCTATACTTGAATGAGGTCTTGAATTACTATCAATAATATGCTTAGCAAGTGCATTAGTCATAATACCTCTCTTAATTTTTGATTTATGTTCAGTAATACAGTCTTTTAATTTACGATTACAGTCCCCCATATAGAACGAGATACAGTGCACACAAGTAGCTAAGTAATCAACTTGTATAGTATTGCAGGTAGCATAACAGTCAAAAACATATTCAGTTTTAGTTATAGGGTGAACATAAATCAAGACACTCATTCAGATATGTCATAAAAATATTAGGGTAGGTGATATAATTAATGCTGGAAAATGTAGAATATTCTTGGATCTTAAGGTGGAAAGCAGATGCACCCCCTGGTTTAAACAATACAGTTAGATTAAAACCTATTTTATATAAAAGATATTTAATGTTGCATTAAGATGCCTTTTAATTGATTCATATTTTCTATAGGTTGGCTGTGTCATGTGATGTATGTTATTTGGATATTTAAATTGAGGTTTTAAAATGTCAATGAAAAGCACCGAAGAAGGGGTAACCTGAAAACTTTGCTTGTTTCAAGTTTGTATTTGCTTTAATAAAACTACAGAATGTTTCTGCTGCTTTGTTTTCTTTGATATTTTGTTGAACTATCATATTGACCACACACCCCTTAGAGTTGACCCAGTAGTCAGGGACTTAGGGACATACACAGATAGTAATGTAGCCTTTGACCATCATGTGTCTACAGTGGTGAGGAAATCATTTTATGTTATGCAACTTATAAACAATGATATGGCAGCTAAGTCCAAGGAAGTCATTGTTCCACTGTATTTGGCATTCATTCGACCTACCATTGAGTACAATGCCCCCTTTGATATGAACCTAACCAGGCATATCCAACAACTGGAATGTCCACAGAGGTTCCTCACCAAAAGAAAATGCCCTATGCAGACCGCCTCAAGGCCATATCCCTTTATTTTGTCTCCTACAGGCTTTTGAGGGGAGATTTATGCCTGCCATACAAGGCATTGTCAGAGCCCACTATGATGGACCTCCTGCATAACCACAAAACAAACAGCATCAGAATTACCCATTCTAAAGACTTAAACCTTGCCTGTGATATAAATAGTACCTGCTGGAGAGATAGGTATGTATCCCAGAGACTACGCCGTCTATGGAACAGGATCCCCATCCATGTGAGGCAGAGTTCCTCCCTAACCCAATTCAAGTGCAACTTGGACAGTTGGATAGGAAACCAGAAATTCATCCCTGGTTTGGCACCTATGTCTCTAATGGACACAGGTAACCTGTAAATGGTTCATCTCCCAGGTCCATGCTTACGGGTATCAGAACTTGTCAGAGATGCATGGCTAGACTTAAAAAGGCCCTTGTGTTCCTTAGCCGACTAAACACCTATGAAGCTATGAACCTATGAGATATGTTGACACGTTATTTAGTACTTCATGTTTATCAGTTGTCTGGTGTTGGATTAGGACTCAAAAGCAGTGACTACAGGAATACTGAACACTTTATTTGAAAAAAATAATTATCCAAGCATCATCTCCTTTTATACTTTTTTGATTAATGTTGCTTCAAATCTGGCATGTACACACATATGTATTAGCTGTCTAGGACTTCTGATAACTTACCTATATACCCTGTTCATTTATTGAGTGCAACCTACAGCATATTTCAGACAACGAGCAGACCAGAACAGTGACTCTTAATTTGGGTAGACCACAACATTAACTGATGGCTGGAAGCTATACTACACAGTACTGCATGCTTACTTGCTTTAACTTGCTTTATCATTTCAGATATGCACTGACACATTAATAAAGATGTAGGATGCCCCAGGTGTTTCATAACTGACTGTTAAGACTGCAAAATCTGTATTTATTTTACTGTATTATTAAGTTATGCATTATGTTATGATTTTAATGATTTTCTTACGTAACACATGCTTGCCTCATCCTGGCCAAATTCCACACATGGGACTGTACATTGCGAGCCCTTTCTTCTGCAGCTGTGGTAAGAGAAGCAAACAATTATGCATACCCGTTTTGCACACATTCAGCTTGTATATTTATAAATTACTGGAAAATGTACTTACATATCTGTGGGGTGTACCCTTCTCTAGCTTCTTGGACCCAGGTTTCCAAAGTTACCTTCTTCCTACAATACAGATCATCATAGTGGTGACAACACTGCTCACCAGTGCAGGTGATACCAGTTGCACTGGTTAGGTGCCTGGCCAAACTATCGCAGGCCTCAGACTTACACTCTGAGCTCTAGTAGTTACCATGCAACAGCCGGGGTTTGTGTTGTTGTACAAGGAGTTAAATAAAAACCCTGGACTCCTACACACCCCTCTTTTGTGCCTTAAAGCACACTATCTCACCAACACCAACAGCCATACCCACAGTGAAGGTCAGGCTCCAAGGAATGATGTGAAATTCCAGCCTATTGGCCTTTAAATAGGCTGCTTTCCTACCCTTGCACAAAATACTATATCTTTCACAAATGCACCATGTAGCCAATATCACACAAACCATGTTTAAGTGAAGCTTAGCAGCGTGCAGCCTGGAATAGACAATTTACCATGTTTAAGCACTGCTTAGTATCACTCAGTTTTTCTTCTTCTTCTTCTAATTCTTTTGGCTTCTCCCAGTTAGGGGTTGCTGCAGCATATCTCCTGTCCAGTCATGATTGGCAGTAGAGTTTTATGGTTTTGAGTTACCAGCCCAGCACCCAACCAAACACAGAAAGCACACACACACACACACACACACACACACACACACACACACACACACACACACACACACACACACATGAACTCATGCCTATGGCCAATTTAGAGTGTCCAATCCACTTAAAGCATGTCTTTGGGAGGAAATTGAAGCACCTGGAGGAAACCCACGCGACCACAGGGAGGACATGCAGACTCTGCACAGAAGGCACCCCAGCCAAGGATTGAACCAGAGAGACACTTGCTGTGAGGTGGCAATGCTAACCGCTGTACCACCGTGGTTGCCTTATCACTCAGTTTTTCTAAATGTAACAATTATTTAATTTAAACTTAACCAATGTTTCAGTCACCTGACACAGTTTAATAACACTATATATAAAAAGCATTACCAACCAGGACTCAAACCCTGGCCCTACTACACTGTAGATCATGAATCAGCCTATCTTGTCACTGGAATAGTGAAGGGAGCTTGAACATCTTCTGATATACTGTGAAGGTGCCTGCAACTGTAGTACAGCTTCATTGAAGGGGGTTGAGTGTTGCTAAGCACAGCAGACCTACAACAATTGAATACATCCAGTTTCTATTTTTAGCCATCTAGTGGATGTCTGCTGCTTAAGTACTCCTCATTACACCTAGCTAAGCAATGCATACATCGCTCAAGCAAGCATATGTAAAAAAAATTTAATATTGAATGCATCCAGTTTCTATTTTTAGATCTATAGCAATGTCTAATTGAAGTATGCCGGGCTACGCCTAGCTAAGCAACAAGCCACATCACGCAAATAAGCACTTAAAAAATAACTGACTAACTAACTAACTAACTAACTAACTAACTAACTAACTAACTAACTAAATAACTAAATAAAATAAAAAGCAATTTATTAACACTGAATGCATCTGGTTTCAATCTTTAAATGTCTAGGGGATGTCTGACGTATATGTGTGCAAATTTAAGCATAGCTAAGCAACGTGCCTTACCACTCAAACAAGCACATAAATGTAAAAAAAAAATTAAATGCAATTTAATGAAATTAAATGTCTTGTACACCTTTTGGCCCCAATGGATGGGCCAAAATGTATGTGACTGTGCCATCAGTCTTGCACTGATTCAATATCCGTGTTGCGGTGACCTCCATTAGGCATGTACCATAACTAATGTGTATGGTGTGCTGAATCCCGGGGGGGTGTTTTACTGTGAAGAAGGGAGCAGGGTCAAAACTTTAATCAAGTGCTTCTGTTACAGTTCCTAGTATTGTGTCTAGAAAAGGTGCAGAGTCAAACTTTCAACAGTCAGAAGAAGAGTATGTGAGTAAGACTGCTTATATTGGGGCTAGCAAATACAGGCAGTAGTATCTTAAAATTTCATAGATTGTCCTGGTCCTTATTCCTAAGTAATCTGATTTCTTAATCATAAGTCTGTTTGTGATTATCAACCCTTTCTAAACTATGCCTGTGTTTTATAGCATCTGGTAAAAACAGATAACAGTGTGAAGATTAGACTGTCTGTGTGAAGTTGAGAGAAGTTTTAGAAAATGAACTGTTCATAATTTTTTATGAACCCTCTCCCCCTCTCTTATGTACTGAATTTTATTTCTTTTATTGCGTTGTCTTACAGACATCCATTTTTATACTGTTTGTTGTTGTTTGTTAACTTCAGTAAGTGAACGACACTTTACTAGACCCTTTTCAGGTGCAACCCATTAAACAAAATTAAGAATGGGATATATATATATATATATATATATATATATATATATATATATATATTTATGGGTCTACTTCATATGGTCGACAGTTCATATGGTCGATTTGGTCGACAACTCATTTGGTCAACAACCAGTATTCAAGGCACTTAGCAGGGATTTGCCCCCCTCCCCAAAGTTGTGTGACCCTGGAGTTGATATATATAGTTAGGGGGGTGGGGGGGTGAAGCCCCCCACTAATATTCATTTAGTATTCGTTGAAAACATGAAAATACAACAAAAACTAAACATTTTAAATGAATATAGATGGGGGGCTCACACTCCCCAATGTGGGGGGGCTGTACCCCCCACCCCCTAACTATATATATCAACTCCAGGGTTGCACAACTTTGGGAAGGGGGCAAATCCCTGTTAAGTGCCTTGAATACTGGTTGTCGACCAAATGAGCCATCGACCAAATGAGTTTCAACCATATGAACTGTTGACCATATGAAGTAGACCCATAGATATATAGATATATATATATATATATATATATATATATATCTACATATATATATATATATATATATATATATATATATATATATATATATAAATATATATATATATATATATATATATATATATATATATGTATAGACAATTTAGAGTAAATAGTCAATCAGCATGTTTCTATCAGACTTCCTTGAGTAAATCTTCACAGATATAGATAAAATATAGCTCCATACATAAAAAGTAAAAGGTTAGTTTTGAATCATAGTGCCTAGATGTTCTGAGGTAGACGTATCAGACAATAAAGAAAGACATAGGACCTGATTTCAAAAGACTTGCTCTAAGTGTTTGTTTAGGAATTTTAGATGAGATGTGTGCAGTTCAAAGAAGAATTATGTGGTAAAAGTTAGAAGTGCAAAGTAGATGCAGCTGTATGAGTTTTCAGCGTACTAGCATATGTTCAAATAACAGGCTATTTTCTTTAAGAACTCATAATAAGTATGAAAAAAAGCCAGAGACAAACACAATCTCTCCAAACAGATGTTTTATAACAGTTATTTGATTCTTGGTATGTGTGGCTTCATTCTCATGCTCATGGTCTGGGCATTAAAGAAAGCCCAGTTATTATGAGAGATTAGTTTGTGCCATATTGTACTAGGTTCTGTTATTTTTCAGTCTTTCTGAGTAACTGGCATAAAATAGAGATCCACAAATGCTCTTGGGAAAAGCTAAAATTTGCCCTAAAACAGATACAGGAAAGCAGATGAGACATTTAGATCAAGTGGTATTGTTAAACTATTGTTCTTTTTTTCTGTTTCTATTTTATACAATTGAAGTATATAAGAAGCACTAGTAAATTAATATACATCTTGCTGGGGTTAATCAAGTAGCACTTAGGTTACTGTACAATGAAAAATACTTACTTTGTGTTTGAGTCTTAACTCCATGGTCCTTAATCATTCTCCGTATTACTAAAGCATGTTTACAGTAATAAAAATACTCACCAAGAAAAGCCTGATAATTCTACTTTGAAAGAATAGATGGCCTGCAAGAGCCAGGGGTAATGCCCATTTCTATCCTCCACACTCACCTAACAGAAATCCTCTAACTAGAAATAGTGCTACAGATGTCACTTCTGAACATTTTTATTGCTACACCATTCCTATGGCTTCCACCTCCTCATTAAATACAACACTCTTCTGAACTCACTTCACACCCGCTAGCACTCTGCTAATGATGTGCCAGATACCTCTGTATTGGTAAACTGGACAGAAATTGCCTGGAGTTCTAAATCACAGAAAATGTAAACATGAGAAAATATTTTAAAACTGAACAGATAGAATATTTTTTTACATGTTTAACGTAAATATATTTATTACATATATGCTGCTTAATCATGACACAGAATACCACAAATTCAGTGCCACAGTTAGCTACATGACACCATTATCACTGTGCATGGCCTACGTTTAAAGTGCTGCAAATGTGGTTTAGACAAACATCCACACATAACTGGCATTGTAGGTGTGAAGTCAAACATGCTACAATCATCACCATAGACATGAATGAGTTATCTAATGTTCTTATCTCTGGCTGTAACTTTTCTAAACAGTAGCTTTTAATACGTTGTGTGATAAACTAACCTTGGCAGTTTTCAAACTTAATTCTTTCTAGTGATGTATAGTTCAGTTCCAGAATCCAGATATAGCTAACATTACTGAGTCATGAATCCATCCATCCACAACCCCTTTTTCCTATTTTTGCACATGGGGTGAGGGTGTCACTTCAACAGTGACAATCATCTAGACCCAAGGTTTACACTGCTGGCTGGCTAGCCCTGCAGTTGTAGTTCTTCCACACCATACAGTCTCACATGCACTCACACCTATGGCCAATTTAGAGTGTTCATTTAAAAGTGTGAGCATTACAATTAAAAGCCTTAGAAAAATAAGATGAGCCATTCCAAAAAAATATATATATATTAGAAATATTAAGTTCAGTTTTGCATTATCTTAGATTTTTCCCTTATAGCGGAGTTTAGTGATCTCAGTGTTTTACACACACATACACACATATATACATATATATATATATATATCTATATATATATATATATATATATATATATATATATATATATATATATATATATATATATATATTTAGGTCCACAACAGATGAATGAAACGCCAGATCACCAGCGACCACATCGCCGAGACAACATCACCAACAGCAGACATTCCCGACAACAGTAAGTAGTGCAGAATGGGAGTTAGTCCCATTTCTTCACTGTAGTGTGATATATTTGTGTGGTATATTTAAGTTGGGGGTGCAGGGTGGCTTGCCCCCCTGCTATAGACATTTTAATGTGTTTTTGTGTGTATTACGGGAACGGAAATGTGTTCCATTCCGTAATACCTTGACTTACTTGACTTTTTTTTTTTTTGCTAATAGAGTGTTTTAAGTGGCCTGAAATTCAGAGTTCATTTAAACAGTTTATCCTGTAACTGTCATAGCCAATCAAGAGATGATAGGAATAGGTTCCCTGATAGTTTTTTTTTTAATGTAGAACATGATGTTGCTACTGACAAGGAAAATCTGCAGAGTCTCTAGTGTGTGAGTTGATTGAAATGCTGTTAAATACCAGAAGGATGGCAAACATTTCAAACATTTCTTTGTAACTAGTATGGTATTTTCACAAAGATGAGATTACTAACTCTATTGTTACAAATTGTACACACATTGTTACATATTGTAAACAAGGCCAGAGATGCAGGATGATATACAGCCTCAGTATTTCTTGATCTCTCTAAGGCCTTTGACACAGTGTCTTACCCCTTACTATTAAACACACTGTCTAACTTAGGCTTCTCACATAACACAGTAAAATGGTTTCAGAGCTACCTCAAGGATCATAAACAAGCAGTGAAATGGTCCAACAAACTCTCACCCTTTCTCCACAACCCTACTGGAGTCCCTGATGGCTCCATCCTAGGACCCCTACTCTTCAACATTTTCACAAACAACCTTCACACTGCCATTCACCCTGGGACCCTCATTCAATACGCTGATTATGCCACAATAATCTGCACTGCTCAATCACTACCAGAACTTCTCTCAAAAGCTCAGCAGTCCTTTACAGCAGTTGAATCCTGGCTAAGAAATGTCCAACTCTTTCTTAATCCAAAGAAGACAAAACTAGTACTCTTTCATCCCAAGAACACCTCCCCTGTCACTGATCATTTCAACATCCTTGCATGTGACAACACTGTCATAGAAATAGTGCAGGAAACCAAACTTCTAGGTGTTATCATTGATAATAAACTTTCATTTGACCCCATATACTGCAGAATATAAAGAAAACATCAAAACCTGGGACTCATATATAAACAAACATTTCTTTACTGCAGCAACCAAAATTACCCTAGCAAAAACATTTTTACTTCCCTCCCTTCTTTATGGTGCCCCTATCCTAAATAACTTATGAACTTCTACCATAAACAAGATGGTACAGTCTTACAACAAAGTTCCAAAGTTTGCCACAAACTCTACATATCTCACAAACCACTGTAAACCACTTCTAGAATTAAACTGGCTTGAACTCCCCAACCAACTTGCCTTTATTCACCTATCCACCTTGCACAACCTTATTTTCAAGCCTATTGCATGCCCTGCACTAACCAGTCTAGTCACAACTTACACACCAAATCGATCCCTATGATCAGAAGACAAGTATCTCTTTGCTATCTCAAAACCCACAAGAAACCGGGTCACTTGCTGTAGTCATACTCTGTCTCTATACTTTGGAATTCACTACCTCTAGCTACCAGGTCTATGCCTGGCCTAACCCATTTCAAAGCCTCTTTAAAAAATCATCTCAAAAAGACATGGCTCTGCTCCTGCATAAAGCCAGCCTGATGCCCAGCACTTCCCCTTCTTCCACACTAGCCTCATCCTCCTCTTCTGCGACATTTCAATCCTTCACAGTTTGCAAGATCCTAAGGCTCTTCTAACTCTTTCTCTGTTTCTATACCATATCCTTAAGGTACTGCTCAGGCCGTATTGCTTCTGTTCTTTTTAAATCTCTCTCTATCTTTCTGCATCACTAACTTTCTGGCTATTGCTTACCTAATGGAAACCAGCATTCTATTTATTTATAGCAGTCAATGTCACACATTGCACTACCTACGTACTATTTTTTTGGACACTACATCATGTATAGTGAGAGTGACTATTATTGTCTATAATGTTTTTAACTCTATAGAATCATCTAGATGTGTACTATATACTGTAACATCTTGTAACATAGTTTGTTCTTTCAACTTATTTTGTATAGTATTTCTAATGTGATTTGTACTGTATTGGATTTTACTGTATTTTTATTATACTGTATGTGGAGCTATTCTCTCCAGGCCTCTGCTTAAAATGGGTTCTGTAGACCCAGTTAGATCACCCCAGTAAACAAATGTCAAATAAAATAAAAATAAAAAGATTGTTTTAGTATTGCGTATTGGTTCATATAACATAAATCTGATTAATCCAGGGTGGTTTTTCTTTATCTTTGATTTGGTAATCAAATGTTAACTACTGGTTGGTATCAGTTTGGTTGTGCCACCATAAAAATTATTTAAGTAAATCAGGAGTCAAAAGAAGTATATTTCGATGACTGAGAATTCTGATTCTGCACACTATGCAGGTATGTATTATTTTCCTTCAAATGGAGTCTGGAGTTAAATACTATAAAGATGGAACATTATCATGATACCATTTTGCTCTGAAGACCATTTGTAATGTCATTTTCTCAGAAATCTGTGAAGAAGAGAAGCTATTATCATTCTAGTTATGTTATGAGGAAGAATTATTAGCAAAACTGAGACCCTAAGATGGCTTTCAGAAATCCCTTACTTTAAGAAGATTTCTGGCCTGATATCTGGTGGCTGACAGAGAATCCCAGTTTGAAAAAAAAATCAGAGCTTGTTCTGCAGAAAACTATAAGTTCTCCGGGAAATGTATCTGAATCCACCTTCCATGTAAGGACATAATTTATATTCTAGAATTTACTAACCATGCTAGGTATAGAGAAAATGTAAAATGTCAAGGTGATAAACTGAAAATGAAACACTGACACATGAAACTTCAGAACCTGTTCCTGAGCCTCATTTACTGAAATGTGAAGATAAGTGTACTTAGCAACAAAGGGTTTTAGAAACACATTTGACATCAGTAGAGACTAAATGGAATGAAGGGTCAACGCCCTTAACTTTTTTTGCATTTATGAAGCTGTTGCAATCTGCTACATCTTAAATGGTACGTTGATTACATTATTTCTTAGTGCATAAAAAAAATACAGTTGGGAAGAATAATTCCCAGAATGTTAGAGCTAGAGATTTCCAGCAAGTGATCATTCTTGAGAGCTGTTTCTACTCCTGCAAGTCATTGTCTTATACAATAAACTGATTTGTGTTTATGCATATTACAGGCTCATTGGAAGCCTTAATTCCACTCATATCTTGCAATCTGTTGATTTACATAGGTTCTGTCATATTACTGTTTGTGCAGTAAATTATGCCCACCTGCTTTGTACTTGTTGTTCTCCATATTTTCCTGTCCTTTGCCCTATGACCATTTCCATTTGTTCTTTAAGCCAGTGTATCTTGATCTCTTTTCCACACTCAGTCTCCCTTTTTTGACTATACTGCCAGTCCTGGATCCATTTTATTGGGGGTTGTTTACAAGGCAGGAACATGTCATCCCATTGTTTCTTATGATCATATACTGACCACTATTAAAAGCTAACATATATATATATATATATATATATATATATATATATATATATATATATATATATATATATATATATATAGGTAGCTATGTTATGCTGCACTCTCCACAAATTACTGAAATTTGACACTTGGTTTCCGATTCAATACCTAGTTCTTTCTAGAACTGAAATATTTAGCAGATCCTATATGTCTTATAATAAACTATGGCCAGCTAGAACAGGTGTATTTTTCATTATGTATAGTACTACAGTTAAGATTGTGGCCTTGCTTGCATTACTGTTACTGATAATGCTGTAAGTTCTACAGTAGCCTTTGTCAACAACTGGTGTATCTTTCCCTTTGAGTTATAAGATTTTATTGATCATTTGTCTTAGAACTGATCTAATATCTAACGTCAAATAGGCAGAGTAAAATGTTTCATTTACAGGACCATTCAGGCCATGTCCCATGCCTACATCTAGCCTATAAAGTATTGCTTTCAATATCAGTATGCCTTAGGCTATGGACTGTACCAAACTGCTTAAACAGTAGAAATCCAGGGCCTGCAAGTTTCCCGGTGGTCTTTCCCATCAATATAGAGGCATTCAAAACCATGAATATGCCCTTTCCTTAAATGTGACTTTCTAAACACAATAGTAGCTGCACAGTATTTTCCTGCCAGAGTCTTCATAACTACTACAACAATTCTAGTGATAAGGGACGTCTTTGGCATTTACCCTTATACCTTTCTGATGAAGCCCATCCATTTACTGATATATGAAAGCTGGACTGCACATAAAGAACTTCAGTCCAATTCAAAACTTCTCCTCAAGCTTCTCCTCCTTAAGACAGCCGTCACAAAATCCAAATATTGTGAGATGAATACATTTTGTTATCAAATAAAAATAAATGCTCCTTTGACCATATCATTATATTGGTGCATTAAAATTTCTAGCACTTGCCAGTTACCTGCTATTTGATGACCTTCTCAAGATCACCATGACCAGCTAATATTTAATATTTATTTTATTTTACATTTGTTTACCAGGAAAGTCCGACTGGGCAGTGACCCATTTTCAGTGGAGGCCCGTGAGAAAAGATCCACATATAGACAAGTTACTAATAGTACACATAAACCTTAGTACAATTTTTGTATACATTAAATTGTACAGTGATAAAAATACAAGATAAGATAACAAAGTTTGATGGCAATAGAAACAAAACAGAAAAAACACATAATTCATAAGTAACATATTTGGACAATGGTATTAGTCCTTTTAGTAGTAAGGTATAAACAATCTGCTGCTGTTGTCTTGTTTTTATAGGCATCATTTGCAAGTAGTATCCTCTTCAGGTATTTTTATTATAAGTAAGGTAAAGGGAAAGTAATTCTTTGTGGGTGGCAGTAGGAATTTATTGTAGATGAGGTGTCAGCAGTTTTTTGTAAGGTAAGAGAAACATAGTAGTGCAATAATGTGGCTAGTTTGGTGTATTGTTTAATAACACTGGGTTATGGGGTAGTACTGTATATCCTATAAAGCTAACCTGGGGTATTGCATGAGTGCAGCCATGAATTTGATAAGTGACTTTAAAGTATTTTTTTAAATGGGTGGTGTTTGTTGTGGATCTAATTGAGTCTGGAAGAGTATTCCAAATGTTTGCTACATGACTGCAGTAAATAGATTCTCCTGCAGTATTTATAGCCCTGGTTACTGTTAGTGAGAATTTGCTGGTGGAGCTTAGTGTATGGATGTTGGAATAAGGTACTATTATGTTGTGGATAGCTAGTGTTTTTTCAGGCAGTTGAAGTATTTTATGAGCTGTTGCCAGTTGATTATTAGACAGTGTCTGAGCCCTCTTCAAGAGGAACCTTGATGATTGGATGGGATATAGGAAATTCACCCCAGGGATCACATCAGTAGCCCTGCCAGACAGGGGTCCAGGAAAGTAAATATTTGTGGGAAGCAATAGCCAGGGAATCGTTATGGCTAGGCTGGCATAGGCCTTAGGGCCATTAGCCTAGTATCTACCTATGAGCCTATGAACCTATAATTCTAACCAGGCGAGTTCTGTTAGAGTGAGGCAGTAGTATGATCTGTGCGGTGAGTCTGTGGAAAACTTTGCAGTCTTGTTATAACATATATCAAGTTCTTCAAGGTCTGTTTTCTTGAGGTTGATAACCATAGGAGAGGCATAAAAGAGTGTAGATAAAAGGTGGATTCTGGCAATAGCTATCCTAGTACTATTAGATAAGATTTTTTTGTTTCTATATAGGGTACATAGTTTTTTATGTACCTTCTTGACTGTTTGTGATATGTGTTGGTCAAATCTCATGTTATTGTTGATTACCACTCGTAATTGTTTTGTTTGTCATTATGATATAATTATTGTGTTATCTGTGGCCCTGATGGAGAATGTGGGAGGGGCGTCTGATGGGTTAAAAGATCATAAGCTTGGTTTTGCTGGAGTTTAGAATGAGCTGTCAGTTTGAGAGCCATGATTTAAATGCAGTGAATGATTTTTTGTGTAAAGTCTTGGAGCTGTTGTATGCTAGGGGCAGCACATATGACTGTTGAGTCATCTGAAAATTGGATCAGAGAGGCCAGAGACATGGCTTAACTAAGATTGTTGGTAAATATACTGAAAAGAGGGTGGTTGAGTATGGATCCTTGTGGGACTCATAATGTGACTGGGAGTATGGGGGGAAGGTCTTGTAACCATTTTACAGCTCACTGGAGCGTGGTTAGATAGCTTTCGAGCCACGTGATAGCAGAGGGTTGAGATTAAGGTTATTGAGAGCAGCCAGTAGCTTGGGATGAGATACTGTGTCGAAGGCTTTGGACATATCAAGGAAGAATTATGAGACTATGTTATCTTCATTTCTGTGGTGATTGATGGTGTTGGTAAAACTCAGGAGGGCAGTTGTGGTGCTATGGTTGGGCCTAAATCCATGGTGAAAGTTGACTAGAAGTCTATTAGTTGAGGGGTATTGGAGAAGTTGTGAGTGGATACACCTTTCTAGGATTTTGGATAGTATGATAGGATGGCAATAGGTCTAAAATGTGATATTTCAGTTGACTTCCCACCTTTGTGAAGGGAAATTATGTGCAATATTTTCCAGATATGTGGGACATATTGTTCAAGCATAGAACGATTAATAAGTATTGAAACAGGATATGTGATTGCTTGAGCTGCTGTTTTGAGAAAGTCAGCTGGCAGGTTATCGGCCACTACTGTTGTTTGCTTTAGTTTACTAAGTAGTTAGTGAATGGTGTTTGTGGGGATGGGTTGGAAGGAGAAGGTATTATCATTATTGTTAATTGTAATAGGTGAAGTTGATTGAGTGGGGCAATTATTTTTGATGAGTGATAGAATGTTCTCAGTGAAATGTTTGTTAAAATGATCAATGGTGGAGCCTAGGCTGTTTAGTGTGGAAGGAGTTGGTGTTGATACTTGCCCTGGATTGAGTATCTTTTTAATCGTGACCAAACTTTTTGAGGATTTCTTTGATGTTTCTGTTGTATATTAGCATAGGATTTTTTATCTTGTTTGATTTGCCTTTTGGCTCTAAGTTTTTGATACTCTAAGTGATTTGACTGTGATTGTCCATACATGTCAAGCAGAGTGCCTCTTTGGCCCTCTTCAAAAGGAACCTTGATGATTGGATGGGAGAAAGGAAATTCACCCTGGGGATCATGTCAGTCGCCCTGCTAGGCAGAGGTCCAGGGAAGTAAATAGTGTGGGAAGAAATAGCCAGGGAATTGTTATGGCTAGGCTTGAATAGGCCCTAGGGCTGATAGCCTAGTACCAACCTATGAACCTATGAACCTATGATTTGTTAGTGTACCATAGGTCCCAGGCTTTATCTCTTAGTTTAAGGAGGGTTCTTGTTTCATTGGTTAGCAATGGAGTATAATTTGCTTTGATACGTATTGTTCTAGGTTGTCTGATATTATTAAGTATTTTAAAGAATGTCTCATTGAAGTATGCTACTGCTACATCTAGGGGCATGATCTTAAGGAAGGTCCAATTACATTGAGAGTGGATATCAGTGTTCAGGAGCTGAAGTTTTTCTTATTGTGGATTTGGTGATAACTGATATGTTTAAGTGGATTTATACGTTGCTTGAGTAGATAGGTTGGCATGTAATCACTGAGGCTGTCAGGGAGGCAGCCAACGTGTTGGGAGTGGGATGCTTTGTTAGTCAGTGTCCAGTCTACGATAGTCTGCCTGTTTGATTTTTTGTTTGTTCTGATAGGGGTCTGGATAATTTTTTGTGAAGCCATAGAGGGTAATAGCACTGATAGGAGTTTGGGAATTGCATGAGAGCTAATCTATATTAAAATCACCCATAATAATGGTTTCATAAGTCATTGTTTTTGTGCCAGTCGAGGATATGTTCTGTGGTAGTAAGGTTGTTTCCGGGTGGGATATAAGTAGCTATTATTACTAGGTGTCTGTTTGGGTTGATTTGAAGTTTGGACAATAGTATCTCTGCATTGCTAAAAGTTGATAGAGTTTGATTTAGTGGTTGCAGTATTAGATTATTTTTGAACATTATGGCTACCCCTCCACCTCTTTTTCAATTTTTGTCTGCTCTAACAATATTGTACACTGAAGGAATTATGTCATTAATATGTGGATTAAGTCAGGATTCATTTAGGATGGTGTACCCTGAAGGAATTATGTCGTTAATATGTGGATTAAGTCAGGATTCAGTTAGGATGGTGTACCCTGAAGGAATTATGTCGTTAATATGTGGATTAAGTCAGGATTCAGTTAATATGTGGATTAATTCAGGATTCAGTTAGGATGGTGTACCCTGAAGGAATTATGTCGTTAATATGTGGATTAAGTCAGGATTCAGTTAGGATGGTGTACCCTGAAGGAATTATGTTGTTAATATGTGGATTAAGTCAGGATTCAGTTAGGATGGTGTACCCTGAAGGAATTATGTCGTTAATATGTGGATTAAGTCAGGATTCAGTTAGGATGGTGTACCCTGAAGGAATTATGTTGTTAATATGTGGATTAAGTCAGGATTTAGTTAGGATGGTGTACCCTGAAGGAATTATGTCGTTAATATGTGGTTTAAGTCAGGATTCAGTTAGGATGGTGTACACTGAAGGAATTATGTCGTTAATATGTGGATTAAGTCAGGATTCAGTTAGGATGGTGTACCCTGAAGGAATTATGTCGTTAATATGTGGTTTAAGCCAGGATTCAGTTAGTATGGTGAATGATGTCAGGTCTGTAGAGTGAGAGGGTGGTATGGAGCTCCTGAACCTTATTAACAATGCTCCTCGGGTTTAGGTTAAGAATTAGTAGATCTGAATCTTTGTGCGATGAATTAATTGTATTCTGTGTCTGTAGGAAGGGTTTATTTGTTGCTGTGGGGTAAGTTTAGGATCTGGATTGGGATGAATGTCTCTACTTATCATTATTATTATTATTGTGATTAATATTATTGTTGAAAGGGCTACACCCAATCGTAGGTCTAATATCTTGGCTAAGTGTTTAACTTTAAGTAAGAACACAATTTCTGTCTTCATCACTGAGGCAGGTAAAATGGCCTTGCCCACCCCTCCCCTGCTCCATTTTTAGTAATAATGCTACCCCTAACTCTGCCCTTCCCCTACCCCTAAACTGCATCTTAAATTACAAAACAAACAAAATCCCTCCCATAAGTCAACCTGTACATTAGACAGTTCAGACACATACCTCGCACATGCACGTACACACACACACACACACACACACACACACACACACACACACACACACACACACACACACACACACACACACACACACACACACACACATACACACACACACGCACACACACGAACACACATGCATGCACACACATGCACACACACACAAACATACAGACACACTCACACACATGCACACACACACACACACGCACACGCACACACGCACACACACACACACACACACACACACACACATATACACCTACTACATATCTTACTTATGTGTTTTGACAGAACACCTCTGATAAAACAACCCTTCGAAAATCAGTGAACTTCCGCCTGCTGACCAATGCAGTCATTGACCAAAGAAATTGAGCCCATACACCAAGTATTTGAAATGTACATGCGTGTAATCTTTGAGATGACATAACACAACATGTATAATTCCATAGCAGTTGTAAAGTGGGGTGGGGGGGGTGGGGTAGGGAGGATATAATTATCAAAAGTTTGCCAAGTATTCTAAAATCCCAATTAAAAGTATGGCTGCAAAGTGACATTTATTGCCTCACTTCTTCTTCTTTCAGCATTTCCTGGTCATGGGTCCCATTTACGTCATAAAACACTTAACCTCAGTGTAGCTGAATGCATTCCATTCTTTATATGTCCTCTTTATTTTCTTGTCACTTTAACTTTCATTTGGCTTACAGAATTTTGCCACTGCATGGGCAGTATCGTTTCCAGTAAGACTAATTATAATTCTCTGTACAAATTACTGTACAAACCTAAACATTATATAAAGACAAATTTTAATGTTAAAACTCTTGTGTAATATAAGAACCCGTGGAACTTGCATTATTACAGGACTATGGGTCTGCCTGGTATTTGACTTGTTCCTGCCTACATACTCTAGCTGTTTTTCTTTTTTTTTATTTTCTTTCATTATTGTGTGAATAAAGATCAAATACCTATTTGTAATTAGAGGGCACGGAAAAGCACAGGCGAGTACCAAATGTGGAGTTGCTGCATAATGAAGAGGTGTCAAGTAGTCCACTGAGTTATAAGTTCAGTTTAACCTGACATACATGGAGGGAAAGGCTTGCTTAATTCTTTTTTTTTTTTTTTTTTGTGCTTGTCCCCATCAGGTTTAGTGTTTGGTCTAGTACAGTTGCAGGGGATTGAAGTGGTCCAGTTTAGTCTAAAATGCCTTGTCCTGGTCCGGGTATTCATTAGTCATGTATGATGATTTCATTACACTGGTATACAGTATATGCTTGACCTCTTGTGGCCTGGATCCTTGTCCATTTGGACCAATTACACCTTGTCTTAGTATTCTTGATATGGTCCTTTATCAATTCACTACCCTATAATTTGAGGTAGGATTTTTTCCCTTAAACCAAGAGGAAGCTATGGTTACTTCTATTCTTAATAGCACTGGGCTAGTCAATGATAATTTAAATAATTACACACCGATTTTCAGTCTCCTTTTTGTCAGTAAGATCCTTAAGACACATATATATGTGCAACTTGCTCATCTAGTTGAGGGTTAATAGAATCTAAGAATTATCGCAATCTAGATTTTAGGTTAGATATTCTACTTAGATCTCCCTTACTAGAGTACCTAACAATATCTTAGCAGCGAGAGAGGTCAGTAATTTTACTCCATCCTTCTTCTCATAGATCTGTCTTCAACATTTGATACAGTGAGAAACAATATTTCAGTTCCTAACTTGACCCGCCATTGTGGTATCATGGGTGTTTCACATCAGTGGATTGTCTCCTATCCCACTGCTGATGATGCAGCAGGTTCTATCTGGGGTCAACTCTACTTTTTTGCCCTCTGACATGCAGGATGCATAATGGTTTCATTCTAAGTCAATTGTTAGTTGGTCCCCCCTAGGGAATGATATATGAATCTGAAATTCCACTATTTATTGTGGTTATAAATAGACTTGAATCATACTTAAAATTAATTTATAGCTGGAACTAGTTATTATTTAAAGCTCAATAAAACCAACATGATTCCCATGATTTTGGCTCTATTTGTCATACTGGGTATTATTTATATTGTTGACAAGGTTTCTAAAGTGCAAAAAGCTGGTGTTATTATTTTAGGATTAGCTTATCTTCAAGAACCGGGTTTCAGCACTTATTTATTTTATTTTATTTTTTATTTATTTAACATTTGTTGACCGGGAAAGTCCGACTAGGTTCCACAGATCCTGTTTTCAGTGGAGGCCCGGGGAGAAACACTCCAGACTCTTATCTTCAAGAACCGGGTTTTGGCTAGCAACAAACCCACATTTTCCCATATGAGGAATGTCTCACTGATTAAGTAACCCACAATTGTGCATGTTCTGGTTTCTAAATGTCTGGACTGCTGCACTGCCCTTTATTTGGAGCTACCAGACATCAACCTTGAAAGATTCCAACAGGTGCAGAACTCTGCTGTCCAGCCACATACTTGGGAATCTGGAAATCAACACATTTCACTGGTGTTGCTGAAATTGCATTGGTTACCTATTCAATCTTGCTATGCACAGAACTCTAATTCTAGTTTATTTAACTCTTCACAAATTGAGTTCTTGATATCTTATGGAACTTCTAAGTTGGTACTAGCCAACTTATACTCTTCCTTTATAAAACCATGGAATGCTGGAGGTTTACAGGGCATTGTCAGATATATCAGAAAGCACATTCCTCTAAGTATCACAGGATGTGTCTTTGGAAACTATCAGAGTAGTTTAAGATAACCCTGACACTAGATAGCTTTAAGCAGTCACTCAAACCTTACTTTTTTGCTTTTTGAATTGGCATATGAGTTTAAACCCTGAGTGTGTGTGTGTGTGTGTGTGTTGAAGACCATATGGCCGATACCATATGATCGACATTTGAAATGTCGACCATGCAGAACAGGCATTTCCGAACAACGCGGAATGGAAAGATTTCCATCTTCTGCACTGTAGTGCGATGTCAGAGTTGGTATATTTAAGTTATGGGTGTGGGAGGTGAAAGGTGCATAGCCTCCCTGCTAGCAGTGTGAAGTTAAGTTGGTTTTTTTTTTTTTTTTTTTTGCATGGTCGACATTTCGAATGTCGATCATTTGGTCTCAGCCATATGGTCTGAAATGTTGACCATGTTTAATAGACCCATATATATATATATATATATATATATATATATATATATAAATGTATTTTTCTTATTCATTTGCTTGTTTGTTCAATGATCTTTCTTTTATATTATTTAGCTATAGACACTCAAATAAACTTAAAATTAAACCTGTAAATTAATTTATCAAAGTAGTTAATGTTATGGAAGTGCATAATCAAGAAACTTGATTTCTTCATGATTTCACAGCAAATAAAACCTACTAGTCCTACAATTGCATAACAAGAAAGTGCTCAACAGAAACTTGGGAGTGAGATATGTTTGGATATTAGTAAAGCCTTTCCACATACAAGACTGAGTTCAAAAGTAAGAGGAATGGATGTTACTTAAGTAAGACAGATGGAAAGCATCTCTTGGGCATGAAAAGCAGTAATGTGTGAGGTACCGCAGTGATGTCTCTGAAGTTCTGCAGCCTTATAGTTGCTGAGCTGGAAAATGTATTCTCTTTGTTAATAATACAAAATCAAGTGGATCACTTTTAGACAGAATTGTTACTTTAAGGTTTAATTATGTCTCATTGAACTGCATCTGGTCAGAGCTTCAGCCAAATGAAGCAAACTGATAGAAGTTTCAAGCAGATGCAAAACTAACTCTGCAGTTGTGGAAGGCTTTGCCCCAGCACCCACCCCCACTTAAATATATGAACTCAGTAGTCACACAACACTACAAAAAATAAAAATCTATAAACATCTGAAATCACTGCTGGTACACTGATATAAATATTCGCAGCAATGATTCTCAGTGGAAAACATCAGTCAGTGAGTTTCATCCTGAGTAATTATACTCAATAAGTTGTAACCACCTCCACTATATACTCAACCAAGTGTAAGGAAGCTGTCACTTTAATTTAAAGCTTTGAAAAAGTTGTTGGCATGACATTATGGATAACAATTATATTCTGATTTAAGTAATTGTAAGCTACTACAGAAGAACACGAATAATCTAATTCCTGACTCTTTGGTGAAACTAATAGTAGCAACTCAAGAAAAGTACTTATGAATAAATGTGGATGCTGTGCTGGGCTATCAGGAAAAGTGCAAAAAAACAAAAAGAAGTACCTCACAAAGAGGATTACTGGCCTCAAACAGATGCCCTACGCTGACCGTCTCAAAAAACTCCAGCTTTATTCCGTAGAATATCGCCTACTCAGAGGCGATCTCTGCCTAACATACAAAGCTATGTCAAACCCTGAGCTGTTGGACATGCTCCACTTAAAGAAATCCCAATCTCTCCGAGCTACATGCTCTAGGGACCTAAACCTTGTCACCACAATAAACAGAACATGCCGGAGGGATAGATTCCTGTCCCAGAGACTTCCCATACTCTGGAACAGACTACCTATCTATGTCAAACAAAGCTCCTCATTAGCACTCTTCAATAAAAGTATTGATGATTGGATGGGAAATAGGAAATTCACCCCAGGGATTACTTCTGTGGCTCTGCTTGACAGGGACACAGGAAAATAATTTTCTTGGGTGGCGAAAGCCACGATACCTTTTTGGCTAGGCTTGCATAGGCCCTAGGACCAATAGCCTAGTACCTACCTATGAACCTATAAGAAAACTTAGGAAAATGCTGGATTTTGTTTTAAGAGGAAATTACTCTTGGAATAAAGATGTGTAGCCCTTTAAAATGCTCCAATTAGGTCAAAGTTGGAAGAATGTGTGTAATTTCGGAGACTGGGTAGGTATGTTAATTTACTATAGACCGTACAGAAAAAGACACTGACAGTAGTAATTGATATGAACTCTTTGTCACAGTATTCACTACAGATAAGAAGTTATAAGACATGATACGAATTTGTACACAAGGCCTTTTATCAAAGTGGTGAATAAGTCCTATTAATCCATAGGAATTTGTGAGGTATAAGAGGAATGGAAGTTCATCTTGAGGAGGTGAGTGGCGGTTTCTGGCTAGATATGAGTAAATTATTTTAAGAAGCTAGACTATACATATAATTTGCTAGCTTTCTGTGTGAAATATAGTTTTAAAAAAGCTTGGGGCAGGAAACATAGGAAAAGAAGGGTAATTTAGAGGGTCATTTGCTAGATACAAGCTGCAACAATACCCTATGTATGAATAGTGTAAAAAAATTGGCAGTTGGTTCAGAGGTTAAGGTTGTGAGCTGTAGTTCCTGTCTTACAGGGTTTGATTCCCCTCACCCTTCATTTGCCTTATGTGTGACATTAAGAAGATATTTAACCAGATGCTACTCCAGTTTCACCCCTGAAAAGGGACTGTTTTCCCAGTGGGCCTACCTGCTTATGAAAAAGGATTACTATTATTGTGTATGCTTATTCCAGTGACTTACTATATCTCCATGTCTTTCTTTACGTTGTACATCATTGTTTGTTGCATATGCTATAGTGGGTCAGTGAGTACATTGATTATTTGAATGTAATTTTATGTAAAGTAGAATCCTTCCAGAGGATGAAAAGGGAAAATGTTGAGTTTTGGTCTCTTTGAACTAGGATGCACAAGTTTACATATGACCTGGATGCATAAAACAAATGAAAGGATTTTGGAAGTATAATGTAAGGCTGTGAAACAGCATAGTCTATAAACTGAATGTGCTTAGTAATGTCTCAGTATGGGAAGGTACTTCTGTACTGACAGAGTGGTTGAAATATCAAATGAAATGAATCAGTAGGTGATGGAATGCAAACCCACAAAGTCATTCCACTACTGGCAAAATAGGTGGATGGTGAAAGGTAATGTTTGCAGTCAGCTCTGTTATGCTGCCTGGAAAAGGCTATACAGATCTTTTGCCTCCTTTTGATGGCACAGTGCCTATATCATACTATACATATCAGTAAAGACACTTTTTTGAGGATGAAGATGCAATCACATGTCTAGCAGTTTTGTCCTGATAAAAGAAACAAATGTAACTCCAGTTGCTACTAACTTTATGGAGAAACAATGCAAGCCAATAACAGTTCTGAGTTAACTGTGGTTAATCGTGCATTGGTATATTATTTAGTGTTTTGCTAAATATGTAATACCCCAAGTAATCAATTACTGCCGATATAATTCTCCTGAATTAAAATAAAATAGTAGCTATAGTATTCTAAATTGCCAGTTTAGGTTACAGTAAACCACTTCCATATAGATTGTTTTAATTGTATAAATTAACTAAATGTTGCTGTTATTAGGCAGAAATAATGACAAAAATGTTTGTTTACAAATGTCATGTCTATTAAAAGAGGTTCACAGTGAAAGTGATACCCAGGATTAAGGAGCTAAGGACACCAAAATTAGTTGAAATTTGAACCAAATGAAACAAATTGGTCAAAGCTTCAACTAAGTATAAAAAAGCAAGACAAGTGTTTTTCTACTGAGGCAGTCACCATTGCACCTCCATGGAAGGGCTTTGTCCCTCATTCTCTTACTTATATATGCTATACATGAGTGGTTGGGGCACCATGAATTCTTATGGGGGATAGTACTCCCAACCCTCCTGGACATATGCAGTCATGACTAAATGCAGTCTTGGGTATTGACTAGTACCTCTTCGGTATTACATTGGGTTGAAATGGCTAGGCTTAAAATGACCTCCGGGTTGATACCCTAGTAATCTCGTATGATCCTGTGATTCTATGATCCTAACTCCATTGTTTTATAAATACAGAGAAAAATGAAAAAACAAAATCTTTAGAGTCACTGCCAGGGCACAAACAGAAACCACATCTACAATGGTTGTGCATAGAATGGTGATCAGCAAATTACAAACTGGGAAGGTATACATGAACTGAAACTCAAACAAGAACAGAAAAAACCCACTGAAAGTGTGACAGCAATAAGAAACAAAACTCCAAGACTATAGAAGGATCAGTGGCCACGCAGGCAGGAAGAACAGCACAGAGAGCATTTAACTGCACAGGGAGCAAAAATGGAACAACAACATCAATTATGTGTGAAGAAATATGCATTTTTATTGAGCTGTGTTGGTTTCTTTGCACACCCTACTGTTTATCTGTGAATCCAGGTTTATAGCAATGCATGCATTCCTTTGCATGAACGTAAGCCTAAGCAACTGATAGTGACAGTAAATAAGATGTAGAGATTTTTCTCAGATACGATGGAGACTGAACTTCAGCAAGAGCATTTCAATTTACATGAGATTGAAAGGTTCTGGCACTGTTGTTTGTGCATTTAATGCTATATTTTTACTAAAGCTTTTCTAGGCATGAGCATGGTCCTGTGGCATAGAGGCTCACTAACTCCAGAGTGGCTGGGCAGAGACTTATGAGACTCAGCACTCAGTGCTGACTTACACTTCCTGGTTTGGCTTGCAACATTAGGAAACTGTATTTCAGGACAGATAGTCATGCAAAGAAGTAGTCACACAGGTCTGCAGAACATTAGTTGTGCACAACTAGGTCAGGGTGGCATTTATGATAGCAGGCATGTCTCTCCTTCAGTAGTAGACATTCTGAGCCAATAAGCTGCCTAGGGGAAGGCATAACTAAGGGTCTCTGTACCATAAAGAACACTGGCCTGTCTCCTACCACCACAATCTTGTCACCCAGAGAAATTAATGGGCTTAGCAGTCTCCCAGATGTGGCAAAATGTGATGGTAGGCTCTCACTTGGCCCAAGGATCCCTTTGTCTCATGCCTAAGAAACAAATTAAGGAGCCAGTTGAGGACAAAAAGGGGACTACTGGACAAGACCCACAGGGTAACTTTTCTAAGCGCTGTGTTCAACAACAGTTTCTCTAAACATATACTGGTGCATGAAAGGCAGACATACCACTGCTCATTGCACATGCCCAATCACAGATTTTGTGACTTAGTCCTCACCTCCTACTGTTTGAAGTAAATATGAGTTTTATTAATTTAATGTCTCTCTTCAGCTAACCGGCCAAAGATTTCTGGGTGTCTTTGTAATCCACTATAAATTTAGTGTCATTTCTGCAATACAGGATGATAAAGGCCACATTATTTATTAGACTAAATTGACTAAATACAGCTGTAATAAACAAGGGCAGTAAAGGTAAAATGCCTAGTGATTAATTTATTTTTGCAGAAGTAGAGTGGCTGCGTAGGAGATGTACATCATTCCAGGTGGAAAATGTGTAGGTGCCCCCATGTGACTACCACAGAACATCCTGCACATGCTTCTTAACTGTCCACATTTTCACAGAATGTCCAGATTTTTGCCCCACATTTTTGGTTTCTTTTTCTTAAAATTGCTGCTGTCTGGTATATCATTGGCAAATAATTGAGGATTGAAGTCAGTAAAATAATAAAGAAAAACGAGTTTCAGACTTCCTACCCTTTACAAAATTAACGCTAATGCAAAACCTGTTGTTCTATCAACCTTCTAAGTTTGTAAGAGCAATATTTAAAAACTGTTCCTATTTTAGGCCTTTGCCTCCCACCCCACACATACATTATTTATGGCTTTGTCCATATTTCTTGGTCTAGGAGATTGAGAGGTATGATCCTAAATACTCAGAAAAGCTGTCATGGAAAGTTGCAGAGTGCTGTTCTAAGCCACTGTCAAATATTACAGTGCCAATATGGTTCTGTTGTTTCTCAGCTAAGGTACTCAGACTTTTTAGTTGAGTGGTAAATTACTAATCAAAGTGATTGTTGGTTAATTAGGTTTAATTAATCTGTGGCTCACTATGTTATTCAGTTTTCAGCTAAGTAAGGTATTTGTTTTCATTAACAAGAGAGCTTCTCACTAAAGGTATTACTAGCCTTGCCACAAAGCTTGTGTTCCCTCTGTTTCCACCCTTTAAGGTACTTTTATGTTCCTTCTGCAAAACTCCTTGCTATGTATTTCACATTATTTCCAAGCTCATTTACTTCACATTAATCCTCTTTGTTTGTATTGTTCTGAATGTTTATGAACTGTGAATTTAAATGTTTTATCTACCACTTTTCTATAAATATTAGCAATCTTGTATGAACCTAATTATGTGTGTGTTGGAGCTTTTCTCCCTATGACTATTATCTACCATTTTGTATAATTATTTAGCAATCTTTTGTATGTACCCAATTTCTGTACTGGAGCTTTTCTCCCCAGGACTCCATTGAAAACGGGTTCTTTTTGGCCCAGTGGACTATCCTGGTAAATCAACTGCAAATAAATAAATAAATAAATAAATAAATAGCCAAACATGAGTATAGTTTGTTTAAGGATACTAGTAACCACCTAAGAATACTGGTTCCTTAAGTATTTTTTTACCCATAATAGAGTACTGATGATTACTGTTTGCTTAATGGTATTACTATGTATATAGATATACTATTCTCATAACTTTAACTGTAAAGGAGGTGTGGGAAGTGAAGGAGTCATACCCAAAATGTCTGTCACATAAAATACTGCTGACAGATTTGTTCTGTCTCATATTAGATTTAATTATCAAGTCTTACATGTCTTTAACACTTCAGATGAAGGAAGAATTATTAATTCATAGAGAATGTCATCTAATTAATGTGCTGCTGAGTATGGTCTTCCAACGGTCTGGTAATTAAGTCATTTATTATAGTCATAGAGTTTAAATATTCATGTGATAGGTCATATTTTTTTTATTGCTAACCCATCCATTTCATCCAAGAACTAATGTACTAATTAGATTTTTTTTTCTTAAAGGTGTAATATTTAAACAATTTACTCAAGTCATATAAGAGTACTGTTCTGTAGAGGTCAAACCATATTTTTCATCTTCTTAGATTTCACATTCATTGCAGGTTCTTTCAAATGTCATTGCAGAACTTCAAAATCATTGTGCCCACCTAAGATTGAGCTTTGTATAAAGTACAGTCTCATGTCAGCAGTATACATATTTCATACTGAGCAATCCACTTGTTTGCATCAACATTTTATATTCATTCAGTTATTCTTTCTACTTTGCCTAATAGTTTACTTGCTTTAAACTATTAATGCTAAATTAAAATAAATGGAAAAAAATATAATTGAGAAACAAATTGAGCTCTTTCAGATTGTCTACTGAAAGGATATGGAAGTGACACAGAATTTCTGATATTTTCTCCTCACAGTGTGAGAAATGCATACAAGGAAATGGCCTCGAATGTTATCAGTCTAACTATTGCACTGCCTATAAAAAGTTTAAAAATACATATATATAATATATATATATATATATATATATATATATATATATATATATGTGTGTAAATAAAATAGCTAACGATGGCACAGAATTGGTAAAGCATGTTCCAGTCTGCATCAGTTTCATACTTCAAAAAAAAAAAAAATCATTGCTTTATTTGTAGCACTAAGGCCATACAGATCTTAACAGCTTTAGCAGTAATTGTTCTCTTTTGCATTCAGATTATTGCCACAAACTGAATTTGTGAACAGACTACTTGCACTGTATTACCTCTATGTTCCACTTATGCTGTGAAGATTCATGTCATTCAGTTAAAAACCACAAAATGGATCCCGGATAGACAGCTATGGTGGCAGAGATGGATAAAGCCATGACTGTGTCCTAGACAAGACTCCATGAGTTATCAGCATATGCAGCCAACAGATAATGTAAGGAAGATGACTATGCTCATTATGATTTGTCAATTATTCCTTACAGGATTATTGGCTGGGCCTTGGAACCATCAACAAGCTGAGTGCGTGGTGTGACGAAGGAGGTATGGTAGCTCTAGAACCCTGGATGGGCATGCCTTCAAAGGCCTTGTCCCATAGTAATTTTGTGTCAGTAGAGTTGAAAGTAGGTTGTGAGAAGTGTGTCTGATCCTGCGGGTGTGAGAAGTGTGTCTGATCCTGCGGGTGTGAGAAGTGTGTCTGATCCTGTGGGTGTGAGAAGTGTGTCTGATCCTGCAGGTGTGAGAAGTGTGTCTGATCCTGCGGGTGTGAGAAGTGTGTCTGATCCTGCAGATACCTGCTCTGCTGCACCTCACAGATGCTGCTATCCATGTCCCTTCCCAATAGTGTTATGATGCAATTCAAGCTGCAAAACTTTTCATTCAACTGTATTTTATAAGTATACATAAAAGAGTGGGTACTAATCCAAACGCTTGTCAGAAGTCGTTTCTACTAGCCTATGACTGAAGCACAATATGTGACACAGCACACATCTAGAACAGGACTTCTGAGCTGTGAGTCCTGGAGGGTTGTCAGCAGTCTAGCTAAAACCTGCACATTAACCAAGTAAAACATGAAATTATAAATGCAATGACTTACCAGTGGTATACATCAATAAGTGGGATTCTTATTTATACAGTTACAGATTGTGAGAGTGAAGCATTATAAAAGGATCTATGGACCCATCAGTTAACAAGTCTAATATGCAAAGCCAAGCAACAAACTATCACGGAAAATATAAAGAAGGACATTGGCAAACTTTGTTAAGGGAAGGTCCTGCCTACTTAACCTGGTAATCTTCTTTGAGAGGGTCACCAAGGCAATGAATGAGGGTAAAACAGTGCATACTGCTTATAACCCTGCCAAGGCATTCAATACAATACCCCACTAAGAACTGTTGACAAGCTCTCTGAGCTAGGCATAAATACCTACATAACTCATTGGACTGCCGGCTGGCTCACAGATGGGACCCAAGAAGTCAGGATCAGAGAGACCACCTCCACCAGGAGACTGGTCACCAGTGGAATACCCCAGGGCTCTGTGCTGAGCCCAGTCCCATTTAGCAAATACTTTAAAAAAGACAAGGTTAATGCTCAAGGCCTCTGGCTCACCAGGTTCCCATTATATATTCCCACAAGATACCAATATCTTGCAAGAGAGTTTAACACAGACAGATAACTGGTGCTAAAACCATGTCCTAAAACTCAGTGCTACAAAATGCATTATAATGCCCTTCGGGAAACTGTCAACCCAAGTTAATTACTCCATTGATAACAAGAGTCAACCCAGTAGTAAGGAATCTGAGAACATGTTGACAGCAATCTGGCCTTTGATCAATATGTAGCTAAGATGATAAGAAAATCATTCTATGTTGTCCAATTTATTGGTAAGGGTATGGCATCCAGGTTCAAGGAAGTTATAATGCCACTCTACTCAGCCATTATCAGTCCTGTCATTGAATACGATGTGACCTTTGGCATGTACCTAACCAGACTCTAGCAACAGCTGGGACACCCACAAAAGCTTCTCACCAGGAGAATTCAGGGCATGAATATATTGTTCTTCATGGATCACCTGAAGGCTCTGTCACTGTATTCAGTCTCTTACAGGCGTCTGAGAGGGGATCTTTCCCCTGGCTTACAGGGCTTCCTCAGACCCAACTCTGATGGATCTGTTACACATGCATAATATAAACAGTAATAAAAACACTACATCCAGGGATCTGAACTTCACTTATGACATAAACAGAACGTGCTGGACAGATAGATTTGTGTCCAAAAGGATCGACATACTATACAATAGGCTCCCCATCCTTGTAAAGCAGAATTCATCCCTGATCCTATTCAAATAAAACCTTGACAAGTGGGATGGGAAATCATAAATAAATCATAAATTTACCCTGGTCTGGCCTGGTTCCTATTACATGATCGAATGTATAAAATTTTGAACACCAAAAGATTGTACTTGTATGTTTGAAGTTTTATCATTTCAAACACAAAAAAACCCACAAACAAACAGCAGAAAGGAATATTTCCCTTTACTGCACTGTAGTGCGATCTCGGAGTTGGTATATTTAAAGAGCAGTTGGTGTGTGCGGTGCAGGGGGGGGGGGCTTTTTTTTTTTTTTTAATTCGAATTGCTGAAACTTCGAACACCTGTGTTCAATGTTTTCAGTTCGAAATTTCAGCAATTTGATAACACAATAGGAACCCGGCCTGGCCCCCATATCTCTTATGGAAAGAGGCTTTCAATAAGAAAAGTTTTATCCTAATTAACACCCTCCTCTACAAATCCTTAGTTACCTTCCTACTAACATGCCCCCCCCCCTACATAGATGCCCATGATACTTTGGGACCCAAATGGTTTGGCGTGCACAGCTATGCTAGTATTGACCATAGTGGTCATTAGACTAGTAGCAACTGATGAACTCATGAATCTAGGAGGCACAATTTATTTAATTACATTTTACCATGACAGTATGGAAGAAAAAACAGTCTCACTGATTACTTCAGAAATGCCCATATTAACTGGATTTTGCTGTTGCACAAATTAAATAAAAAGCAGAGTGACACAGACGGAGATGAAAACGTTAAGACAGATGCAAATATAGATATAGAAATATATATAGATATAGCGATAGATATAGATACAGACATGATAATTGAGGAACTCTAAGTGAGGAGAATGGGTCAGGTAAAGTGCTAACTGACTCAATGTCTATATATTAAGCTATGCCTTCAGTGCAATCAAAGTAATGACATTGTGTGGCAAAATTTGCTGCAAAACAACACTATAGTCAAATAGGCTGGCCAAGTTCAAAGAAAGGAGGCATCCATTTTGTCCAGTAACAAAATATAATCATTCAGGAATACTGAAAGTTAAGGCATTGTTTCTATGCAGTCAAAAGACCTATGCTTCCAAGGTTAATATTCACCTGCTGTGACTCTAATTTTATTGAATCATTCACACTGTCAAACAATCAGATCTATGAGTAAATTAAGTAATTCATTTACTGAAATACTTACATTTTATCAAGTAAGTTACTATTGTTTTTCTTAGCCAAAGAAAATAAGGCCAAGTACTCTTCAACTAAACTGAAGAACCAAACAAGATAATAAATGTGACGATGCTGGCTAGCTTTTCATTTTCATAAACAGTTGATATCCAGTTCAATTATTCAGTTTACTCTGAAGGGTCACAGAAGTAAGAAATAGACATTTTATATGGGACTCTGTCTACTATATCACAGAATGTAGATATACTTAGTTGTTTTAGAGCAATCAAATCTATGTGGCTGATGAAATGTTTTTGCTATGAAACCCCAATGTCTACAGTCCTGTGCACTGGAAATAGCAAAATAAATAAATAAATAAATAAATATTATTTAAAACACAGAAGCGCAAAACACACACAGACACACACGCATATGTATATATATATATATATATATATATATATATATAAAATGTTTTTCCCCTAGTGGGGCAAACCTCCCCTGCACTCCCGCCCCTTGTGTGGTGCCCTGAACTTTTATATACCAACTCCATGGAAACACCAATTTGAAGAAGAGAAAAATATTCCAAAAGAAGTGAATTGTTGTGAGTGAACACACAGAAATAACACTAGCAATGATTACCTATGGAAAACAGAGATCAAGATTATGTTCCTTGGCCTCCTTTTCTTTGGGTTACTAATGCTGATTATCTGTAGAGGAACCAATAAAAACAAATAATATTTGATTTTAAAAAATGCAGTAAATAATTCTATAACTAAATAACTTGGTGGACCCGCTACCTGTTAAATAAAGATGATGGACTTCTGTATGTGTTAATTATAGTTGTGGTCTTAATTTCTGGAACACATTCGATTGATTTATAAATTCATAACACTGAATTCTCATTGTAGTAGCTCTCATAGGTCATTCACCATCTCCATTGCTCTGCTATAGAAATGGAGAGATGTGAATCGGCGACTTATTTCTTTTCTACCATAAGTGGTATAAAGTACCACCTACAGAGCTATATGGCAATAGTGACCTGATGTCTAATACCATCAATGTATTACACACTATTGCCAGTGTAACCAAATATATCGCAAGCAATTCTGCCACTTGCATTAGGTATGCCCTCCAGGGACTGTAGTAGGTTAAATTATTGGTAAAATTATTAAATGTGTTACTGTGAATGATAATACTAAGAAATAATTAAAAAATCAGGAAAAAATGTGATGCCTTTTAGGGAATTTCAAAATAAACTCAGTACTAAAGAATTGCTTGGATTTCACACTCACATGTCTTTACTTTAGACACAAGAAAACTTCAGCATCTGCAGCTTTTGTGTCTCAAATTCTTGAATATTCATTATGTTGATCCAGTTGGTATTACATGATATATGAAGATGAGTGAGAACACCTGTAAAAAGAATCTCTGCTATTACTTAGGACTGCATATAGGATCTAAAATGCCAGGTAATAAAGGAAATCTGTACAGCAACAGGTCTTGTGCCAACTCATATTATGCTAGTCTCCTATACAACTGACTTGGCTTCAAATATCCCACTTCAGGTACTTGATAGTTAAAACAGAATGCAATAGGAAGAAGACATACACACTGTAATACATTATTCTGCTCCTGGAAAAACTAGACAGTTTGACACATTATCAAAGGCTATGGAGTGCTCCATCACATTGAGTTAAGGTGGTATACCAGAAGACCTAGTCATTATTTCTGTGTGTGATTTGCAATTATCCCATTCCTGTTCTCCTTTCTTTTGCAAATATATTTTGCTTGTGTATTAAAAACGTCTTCCTGTGAACTCTAAGACACATCTCAATGATGAACCTTACACTACAAAGTGTAGATGATGGGGTTATAACACCTCATACAACTTGCATGACATCATTCTTTTTAGATGCATCATAACCTGCATCTTTTACTACTCTGTAACTCTGCTATTGTAGATAATACTATTTTTTTACATTACTTTTTTATTTTTAATTTTAATCCTTCATCATTGTATTGAAAGTCCAAATTCTTTTCACTTTGTGTTTTCAACTTTTTAAAGTTTTACTCATGCATTTTTTCACTGTTCTTACTAGATGATTTTGATACAGCATTCCTCTACAGTCTTTTTAACCCTGATGCATTTTTTACAAACTTATTTTCTTTTATTATATTTTTTAATATATAAAATGACATTTGACATATCTTGACTTGTCTTTTTTTTGTATACCACTCTTCCTCTAGCAATATAAACACATTTTAAAAATAAACAAACTGGTTGTACCCAAAGTAAATGTACTCACTTCTACTGAAATGCAGAATGTTATTATTTTTCACCTATTTTGTGTTTATTCTCTTTCTGAATTTCCTTTTCTGTTTTAAAACAATAGCACATACCATTTAATATTTCTATTAACATTTCCATGTGTCATACAGATCTATATAAAATATCTTCAGGTTAGCATATTTCCATAATTGTTGTATTTTGCCCATTGTTAATTGTATATTCCCTATTTTCAAGGGATTGTGACAAGAATGTCTATCACAAACCTATGAATAGTTCATTTGCTTTGAACAGGTGGGTGCACTGAACTGAAAGGTTCAGTTTTCAGCCACTGCATGGGTATGATAATATAAACATATAAGACTAGCAGAAGTGTCTATCATATTAAATAATATGCTCGATGGTATGAATATAGAGTTTTGCAGTGCCAGTTTATCAATTTCTGTTATTTTGATTTAAAGCTGGACATGACTACAGTGAGTTTAAGTTAGTCAAATATGTACTACACATTTACTAACTCATTCAATTAATTTACTTATTCATTCTCAGATACCCCCCAGCCAAATCCTGTTTTGAGTCAGAGGGTGCACAACCCTACCCTAGCGCTCACTATGGAAAAAACAGGGAAACTATTCCTGGAGAAGGATACCAGTCTGCTGCAGGGCAGCTACAGACACACACACACACACACACACACACACACACACACACACACACACACACACACACACACGCGCGCGTGCGCGTGCACGATGGAAAGATCCCTGTTCTCTGTCAGATGCACTGCAACAATGATATGGCCCTACAGTATAGAACTAGATGTAGCAGGAGAGCTGCCATGTTCCATTAGAATACGAATAGGTGATACCCCAAGTGGGCACTGTAATATATACATTTACATAAAAAGTATTTATTTTTACCAAGAACCCACTGTCCATCTGAGTTATGATATGTGCATTTTGGATACCATTGGAACATCAGGGATTTAGTCTGCATGGCACATGCATAGGGTAAGGTATTTACCCACTCTGTTGGAAAACACTGTCATATTACAAGGATGAGTATACTTAGACTGGGTTTTGTGACTTGTTACACAGCATCATTGTGGAACTTCAACTGCCAGGTGTCAGAGGATTGTCTAAAATTGATGAAGATGGCTGTGAACAGCTGGCACAGTAAGGGAGTACAGTGTGTATGTGTGTGTGTGTGTGTGTGTGTGTGTGTGTGTGTGTGTGTGTGTGTGTGTGTGTGCATGTGTGTGTGCGTGTGTGTGCGTGTGTGTGTGTGTGTGTGTGTGTGTGTGTGTGTGTGTGTGTGTGTGTGTGTGTGTGTGTGTGTGTGTGTGTGTGTGTGTGTGTGTGTGTGTGTCTGTGTGTGTGTGTGTGTGTGTCTGTGTGTGTGTGTGTGTGTGTGTGTGTGTGTGTGTGTGTGTGTGTGTGTGTGTGTGTGTGTGTGTGTGTGTGTGTGTGTATGTGTGTGTGTGTGTGTGTGTGTGTGTGTGTGTGTGTGTGTGTGTGTGTGTGTGCGTGTGTGTGTCTGCTTGTGTGACTGTGTATATATTTGTGTGTGTGTTGGACACAGGGATTTTGACCATTTCATCAATGGATCCCCCATGCAGACCACAGGCAAAGCAACTGCACCTGCAGCCACCAAAGACATACACATCACATAAGGAGACAGGCAACTGAGGATACTCACAGTCAGGATAGTATGAAATACCCTACAGAGCAATCATCAGTATCTGCCATGAGTCACATGTAGCAGAGGAGTGCACATAAGGAGATGAGTACTGGTACTTGTTCAAGACATGGGTATTACCCATCCCCTAAAGTAGTTGTGCCAATGGTAATGACCCAGTGTATGTCCAGGGCCATCATGGATGCAAATACCAGTACCAACACAGACATTTCTGAGTTATTTCTGATAATGAATGGTATGCAGGTTGATCTCCAGGAGTGTGTATCTCATATGTATGAAAGTTTTAATAGATTCATTCACATGCTAGCATGTGCCATGTTCTCCATTGTTCGAATGCCTTGAGTCATGTCTCATCCTCAAAGCCGTTCAACCACCACCTCCACTGATGGTGGCCATCATGGCCACGGTCATCCTAAAGCACAGTCACATTGCATTAGCACATCCATAGCTACATAGTTGTTGAGGTGACATTGATGAGGATAAGAAATCTGTGGGACTGTGCTAGTCACAGCAGTGGCACATCTGGTGATGGATGTCCTTTACAGTCATGCAGCATGTCACCAGCTGGCTTGGGCTGTGGTACAACCCATGAAAATCTTCACTGAGGAGGCTATCTTTGGTGTGGGTACACTCAGAGTGTTCAGCATTCTACCATGTATGTCTTTGACCTGTCCAATAGCTCATGGCACAGTGCTGCGATTACTTCTGAAGCTGTGCCCCAGCATCATCACACACACACACACACACACACACACACACACACACACACACACACACACACACACACACACACACACACACACACACACACACACACACACACACACACACACACACACCATCACCACCATCCTCACCACAGCCTTCAGTGCTTCACATCCTCAGACACCCAGTGATACTGGCCCTTCACACATTCACAAAGCCATCTGTATTAATCCCCCAACCCCCCCCCAAAAAAAGACCAGCTCATACACATATTGAGTTTTATATTTTATTGTGTTCAGTATTCACATATTTTCCTTTGAAAGACACTTCCCACTTGTGTTCCCTTTGCCACTTTTGTGAATGATGATGCTCGTTGCCTGTCCTTTAACTTGGGATGACAATGTCCGATTCACAGTGTAACCAGCCAAAGTATGTGTAAACACAGTCCAGTGTTGAGTTTGCATACATCTCTTTTTACTGTTGTTTATATGCTGTGCTATGGGCAGAAGGGGAGTGCAAGCCATTGCCTCTTTGCCATATCCACAGCCTACTTCAGCTGCCTCCATCTAGAATGTTCAATCCCTGCTGCTGTGTCATCCACTGACTCTTCATCTGGCTCAGCCGCCACTGCCAGGTGTGGTAGGGGCTCTTCCTCCTGGAAGTACTTCTCCTGTTTAACTGCTTTCTAAGTATGATATTGTTCAACTTTGAAAATACTGAAATCACTTTACAATGTGGCAGGGTTGTACTGCAGTGCATTAGCTGATACATGCAAGCAGCAAAAGCATTTCTTCATTGGCCTGAAGACACATTCCACAATGACCCTGGTATATGATAGAATGTAGTTGGATTCCTGATCTTTTTCTTTCTGTAATTTCTGACTGATGTTATCAACCAGTGATCCTGGGCATATCGAGCATACCCCCACTCTGGGAAAGTCACCCCTCATAAACCATTTGTAGAGGTTACACATGCATCATATGATAACTGCTTAGTTGGCATACAAACACATTGCAGATGATACTATCTGCATTATAGCCTATCTGGCCCTTACTAGAGTGAGAGATGGCTGCCTATGTATTAAAAACCACCTTGCAGTTAATGAAGTGATAATGCTTACAGTACATATGCCTTCTCTCCATGTTACCAGTTAGTGCCTTTATTTCAGTGTAGGTACAGTCTATGACTTCCTGTCCCTCAAGGAAATAGGCTGAATCACCTGTATCACAGAAGTACTCCATGCCATTTGCTCAGTGATATTGTGAAAAGCACATATACTACCCCACATACTGCAGGTTTGCATTTAGGGAGTGTTGGAGTATTCTCAAGAGAGGTACCTGAGATAGCTCCCACTGTTTCGATGTTGGTTGCTGGACGGTCCCTGTAATAAGTATATGTAATGCTACACATATCTTGGTATCCACTCTGAGAGGTAATCCATGATTACCACTGTCCTGCACATGTAGTTGACATGTCTACCAGATCCTGCATGGTATGTCTATTCACAGTGTATTGGTCCACAATATTGGTGTTGTGAAGTTCATGAAATGTCACTCACAGTCAGATGATAGTGTGCCTCTGATGACAGCAAGAATCACTGCTGTGACTCACTTTGGCAATAATAGTTTCTTTCATATACACATTAACTAATGCTGTGGCAACCCCTAACATATTTCTATGGTTTAGGAGCATGAGCACTTGGATTTAAGAGAGTTCAACAACATTGGTATTAGAATACCGCACTGTGGTCTTTATATGTCTCAAAATCCCTCCCTATCTCAATTTACTTCATTTATATACATGCTACCCCTCATTTTAATAATGTTCATATGTTCATAGGAGGTTACTAGGCTAATGGTCCTACGGCCTTTACAAGCCTAGCCATGTAAAAAACCCATGTACCCTAATTGACCATAGTTAGATGGTTACTGTTATGAGATCCATTCTATGATCAGCAAGTTAGATGGTCACTGTTAGCAGAGCCTTTCTATGATCAGCACCAACTACCCCTGTCTATAAGGGACATAGCTGCCACCCCAGGAGTGAATTTACAATCACCTATCAATTATCAGGGTTGCGCTTAAAAAGGGTCATTGAGGAGCTTTGCTTCACATGAAGTGGGAGCTTATTTCAGAGAAGCAACAATCTCTGGGAGATATAGCTGTCCCTCAAGTATGTTCTATTAATGTCACAGGCTAGGTTGAGATCGCTGGAGCGAGTGACTCTCATCCCATTTGATTTCTGGATGTGCAGCATTTCCATTAGGTCAGAGTCAGAGAATGCTCTGTAGGCCAGGCACAGGTCACCTCTCAGCAGCCTGTATGATACAGAGTACAGTGACAGGGCTTAGTCTTTTCAAGTAAGTCACATTTTGGAGGCTCTAGATTCTCTTTGATAGAAACCTCTGTTGTCTCTCCACTTGCTGCAGGTTTCTAGTGAGATACATACAGGAGGGTGCATTGTACTTAATTATTGGTCTGATAAATAATATAGGAGGCTTTCCTTACTATTATAGACACATGGTGACCATAGTTTAGATTGCTATCAACATGTGTTCCCAAGTCTTGCACAACTGAGCTTGTGTTAACAGGGGTACTATCTATATCATAATTAGCAGGGACTACTTCTTTGCCAAAGGGGGTAATGAGGCATTTTTTGCATTTAGTTTTAGTCTGTGACTTTGTCACCAATCATTTGTCTGCTTCAGCCCCGTCTGTAATATGCTGACATTGTTGGGGGGACTCAATAATTACACACAGTTTGCAGTCATCTGCAGACTTGGTAAGCCACAGGTCACCTACTTTTGCCTGGATCTCAGAGAAATAGATTCAGAACAGTACAGTGCCTAGCACAGATCCTTGTGGTACCCACTGGTAACTGGTCTAGTCGTGTAGGTGGACTCCCTAACTTTGACAGTGTACATTCTGTTGGTGAGCCAGTTGCCTATCCATCTAGTGATACATGGGTTAATCCCCAGCTGGGACAGTTTCCTTGAGTGGGGGACTGTGTCAAAATCCTTGACTAAATCAAGATATGTGGTCTCAACTGCTATGCCCTCATCCAGGGCTTTGGTGACATTCTCAAAGAAGTCCAACAGGTTTAATAAGCAAGATCTGCCCTTGACAAAACCAAAGTGGGTCAGGTCACCTGTGTCCTTATTGATAAGGTATATGATGATTAATTCCATGGCCTTGCAGATAAGGCTGGTTAGGCTTATGGGTCAATAGTTTTTGGAGTCAGTTGATGGACCCCCTTTGTGCAAGGGGTTTACTGTTGCTGTTCTCCACTCTGCTGGAAAAAAGCAAATGCACAGACTATGGTTAAAGAGAGTACCAAGTGGTTCTGCTAGGTCTTGTTTTAGATATTTAGTTAGCAACCTGGGTTGTTATTTGGTCCCATAGTAGCTGTGTTTTTGATCTTGGATAGCACTTGTATGACCTGTTATTTGGAAATACTCTGTAGAGGACTGGTGTCAGGAATACTTTGGAGTATGGCTGGTGGGAACATGGGGATGAAGTTATTGCCAAATATGTCAGCTAGCAGGTTGACAATTTCCTCAGGTTTGGTGTAAATGGTTTCCATCCACTATAAGTTCAGTACACAGCTCGGCATTCCCTTTTAGATTTTGGATGCAGCTGAAGAATGCCTTATGGTTGTCTTTTCCTAGGTATGATAATTTAGTATTGTAACTAGCCTTAGAGAACTTTACAAGATATCTGATTTGCTTGCTCAAGCTAAGGAGGGTATTCTTCCTCTGTTGAGTAAGTTCCCACTTGTTTTTAGATATCAGTTTCTTTCTTTTGTTATATAACTTATTTATACTTATAGTCCACTAGGGTGACTTGTTTTTTCTGGATAACCTGGTTGTAGTCCTGTTTGGTACAGCTGAGTAAATACATTTGTTTAAGTGACTATATATAGCATTTGTGTGCTCATCTGCATAGACGTCATTGTTGGCTGTGTTAGCAGGGGCTTTGAAACTTTTTATACCGTCGTTTAGTAGACTGTAGTTTGCTTTTGAGAAATTTTTCAGTTTTTTGCTCCTGTGAGGGTGTAAGGTCTGATCTTTACTTCAAATGAGACTGATTTATGGTCTGACCTGTCCTAGAGTCTTCCCATTCTCTGGAATAAACTACCTATCTATATCAAACAAAGCTCCTCATTAGCACTCTTCAAGAAAAATCTTGATGATCGGATGGGAAATAGGAAATTCACCCCGGGGATCACCTCTGTGGCTCTGCTCGACAGTGGCACAGGAAAATAATTTTCTTGGTTGGCAAAAGCCAGGGTACCTTTTTGGCTGGGCTTGTATAGGCCCCAGGGCCGATAGCCTAGTATCTACCTATGAACCTATGAATCTCACTAGGGAGGGTAACACACAAGGAGTAGGGTAGTGACCCCCCCCCCATGTTGGTCAGGCCAAGGACATTTGAGGCACTTGTGGAGGTTCAGACCAACTGTTCCAGGACATTTGAATTAACAAAATCAAGGAACCTCAGAGCAATCATGATTGTGCTCATGTAAGTCACCCAATCAATGGAAGGATAGTTGAAATCTCCCATAACCAATGTGCTTGGCTATATACTGAGTGACTCTAGAAAATCCAGGTAGGAGGTGTGCATTAAGCAGCATGACCTTGAATTTGGATCTAGTGGATTTCTTTTCGTTGGAAGTTTGGTTGTTTTGACATTGCCTAAAAAAGGCATTTTGGGGGAGGTAAGTGTCTTTACTAGTATCTGAAAGCCTTGAGGAGGCAGGTGAAGGCCAACTCTTTCAAAGTAGTGTGGTTTGTCGGCCGTGTCTTCCTAGGCTGTCAGATACTGTATCCCCCTGGAGTGACACCAGAAGCTAAGCCAATTATTGAAATCAATAATTTTTTGTCTGTATTGTGGCATCATCTTAAGTGAAGGTAGAATGCCGCTTAGGGCTAGGGACATACCTGCCTTGGACACATAATCTGAGCGTTCAGTCATGTCTCTCTTCATATAGTCCAGAGTGATATATGTCATTCACTCCAACATGTACCATGACAGAGTCACAATGGTAATTGTTGCTGAGTGACTTGTGTCTGTGTGTGATTTGTTGGATCCTGGCACCTGACAGGCAGCTGACCATGACCTTCTCCTTGTCCAGCCTGGTGAGGCGGATATCTGTTTGTCTCACTATTGTGTCCCCTATGACTAGAGCATTAGGTTTTGAGGTGTTTTGCCTTAGCGGCTTAATTGTTGAAACACTGATATATGTGTTGTTATGTGTAGTGATGGATTCTGTTCATGTACAAGTATGTGTAGGTTGTTTGTGCTTGGGAGGCCTCTGGTCTTTTTAAAGTCTCTTAGTGAGTACTTGCATGTATGTGGGTTTTTGTGCCCTGTTCTTATCTTGTTTGAGTGGAGAGGTGTGAGTGTGTGCTGACAACCTGTTTGATGTCTTGTTTATTGTTATGTGAGAGGACTGAGTCTAGTTTCATGGTATAGTTACATCTCTCATATACAGTCTTTGCTTGATTTAGAAGCCATTGGTTGCCAGTATACATGATACAATTGCTAGATTGCATCAGGATGTCCATGTCAATCAGGCTGGCTGGAGAAATGTTGGGAAACGGACTGTCCATAATAGCAGGTAATTCTTAAGTATTAATTTGTGAGAGGGCAAATTAGATCAGCTACTGCTCTGAATTAACAAGGGGACTTATTGTATAGAAGATCAGGGATGAAAAGTGGGGGAACACTGCTCAGTGCTCAGTTGAGTTGTCTGCAGTGCAGAAGTGCACAGCTGTGTTTCCCACAGAGCAGCAGGGAACCTGGGAGGGTTTCACTGACTGGAGTCTAGGGAAACAATAATTTCTCTGCATTTGCATCTATACAAGACACTGCTAACCCCTGTTCTGAGGTATGCACCTATGAGCAAAAGTGAGGCTTATATACAGATGAAATTAAGCGGTTTTAATCTAGTCTGCCAACAGAAAATCACACACTGATTCTTCCTCCAGCAATCTCCGGCTCAGACAAGGCAATATCCACACTTGTCAGCCACAAGGGTACATGGGAGCACTTCTTGATGTAAGATGGCTGGATCTGAGTTCAAGTGTATGAACAAAAAGCTAAATTCAACAAGTGTGGATCTAGTCTATGCTACCTAAGCAATACTTCAGTGCAAAACATGTGCAGGTAATACGTAGGCACAAACAGTAAAACCAGTTAAAAAGGCACAAATTAATAATGTAAAAACATAAAATACAGGTGAAAGGTGTAGATCAAACTCAAAATAAGCTTAATTTCTTGTGCTTAGCTTTGGATGGCTTGGATTCAAGCAGAAACACTCTGAACCTCTGGCAAAGGATGCCAAACACAGAGCAGCTCTGGTCATACCTATCAAGTGCACCTCATTAAGATGAATGTTCCTCATTTGAGATCTTTAAAAGCCCATGTTCCTTGATGTTCCACAGTAAAAGGTCCTGTCACACATTCAATGTTAGGATTTTGTTTAACTGATATCCATAGTAAATAATATTGAATCACATTAATTCATCAAAATAACTTTTTATACATATAGTGTAATACATTTAACCATCCTGTGAGCTTCCAAGTGAAATGTGCTGTTCTTTGGTGTTCCTCATTTTGACAATTTGTTCCACATTAAGAGAGGTAGTGTTTCTCATTTTGGAGATGGAAGGTTGAGAGCTATGGCTCTGGTTAATTTAACTTAAACCAGAACAAAGACACTCAGAGCATCAGGCACATTAAGCCTTCAGACAGCAGTTCCCAGCTCAGAAGGGCGGAGGCTATCCTCTCCTCCCATAAGAGTGTAAACCACAAACTTTCATAATGTAAAATTACTGGCCTGAAGCCCAAGTGCTTAAACCAGAATGAAGACCCTTTTAGAATAACAGACACAATAAGCCTTCAACTAGCAATTCTCAATTTAGGAGGCAGAAAGCTACCTCTCCTGCCACAAGAGTCTAGACTACAAACCGTCCTTATGCAAGATAACTAGTTTGAAGCCCAAGTGCTTAAATCAAAACTAGGAGGCTTAGACTAACAGTTTTAATTTAATCAAGCTACTAACATGCAATAAAAATGCAGCAGAATAAATGCAACTGAACAGTTTTAAGAACAAGCAGCAAAAAGAAAAAAATAAAGTAGGGAGAGGCACAGATGCAGTAAAAGCAGCTGAATAAAATGCATGTTAAGTAAGTGAGAAGGGAGGAAACATAAGATAATTCGAGTTTAGGGGTGTAAGGGGGTGGGGCTTCCCAAGCCCAACTGATCTCTCTGTACTCAGCAGAATGAGCTGATGAGATGGGATTGGAAGGAGTGTCCAAAATCAGATTAATAATAGGGGCACAAATAAATTAAATAAATAAATAAGTTATAAATAAATAAATAAATAAATAAGTGATGATTTAAGCATTAAGTCTTTTGTAGAGTGGAGTTATATTTTTGTTCAAAGATTAAGAGTACAACAACAGTTGGGCAGGCTGGAGGGAAAAATCAAATGTAGTAGTGGCAAGCAACTCCAAAGCCAGAAAATTTAAAAGTACAACAAGAGTTGGGCAGGCTGGAGGGAAAAATCGAATGCAGACAGAGATCAGCAATAGTCAAGCAGAGAACAGCAAGCAAGTCAAATAATCACTATAGCTAAATAAAGATGCCTCCAAAAATTTCCAGTTAAAGAGGAATGCTGTTTCTTAGCTCCTCCCACTAATTAGCTAGATATTACTCACTGTCTGCAAAGGAATTATTTTTAACGTTTCTAACTGACCCTAGCCAAGACCTCTTAAAACTCCAACAGAACAAAAAAAACTTAAAACAAAACAAATGCAATATAAAAAAAGATATAAAATAGAAGTTACCATACCTTAATTAAAAACATCAATTCAAAATCAAATGCAGACAGAGATCAGCAATAGTCAGGCAAATGACAGCAAGCAAGTCAAATAAGCACTCCAGCTAAATAAAGATGCCTCCAAAAATTTATATTTAAAGAGAAATGCTGTTTCTCAGCTCCTCCCATTAATCACCTGGGCTAGTCACTGTCTGCAAAGAAATTATTTTCCAATGTTTCTAAATGATCCTAGCCAAGACATCTTAAAACTCCAACAGAACAAAAAACTTAAAACAAATGCAATATAAGGAAAAAGATAAAAAATAGAAGTAACCAAACCTCAATGAAAAACTTCAATTCAAAATCAAATGCCGACAGAGATCATCATTAGTCATTTAGGGAATAGCAAGCAAGTCAAATAAGCACTCCAGTTTGATGTTTTCAGTGGCACAACAGGTAGCAAACTCACATTTGGTGCAGAAGACTGTGTATTCTTTTCCCATACAAGGAAGATGAAAAGGATTAATAAATAAATAAAAAATAACCATCTGCCTATATAGCCATGAGCTTGTACTGCAGCCAGATCTGCTGCTTGGTGTTCACTGCTGAAGCACACTCCATTCTGCTAGATTGTCTAGCCTCACTATCTTTCACCCCATCTACCATAGCCTGGTTCAGAAGTTACCTATCTGACAGGCACCAATCTGTTCAATAGCAAGGAGCACTATCCCCACAACATCCAACTATCATAGGAGTCCCACAAGGCTCTATACTGGGCTCACTTCTCTTTTCTATATTTACAAACAACCTGAATAGCTCTACCCAGCATGACACACTTATTCAATACATAGATGATTCAAATCTGATCTGCACTGCCTCATCTCCCACCATTCTACAGCAACTTTTACCCAGGAAACCTTTAACTCTGTAGAAAAATGGATCTCAGGTATCCAACTAATCCTAAACCCCAATAAGACAAAACTACTACTATTTCCCCCCAACAAATCAAAAGCTCTCCTTTCCTTTTCCATCACCTCTAAAAACTGCACTACCATCTCCCCTTCTGACCACACCAAACTTCTTGGTATTGAAATTGACAACAATCTTCACTTTGATATCCACATCTCACAAGCCATCAAATTGGTTCACAAAAAATGGGTGCACTATATAAGCACAAAAACTTTCTTTCACACCAAGCAAGAGTCACCTTTGCCCAGAGTCACCTTCTGTCCACACTACTGTACGCAGCACCTGTTTTCACCCATATTAGAAAAGCTAACCTAAACAAGCTAGAATCCTGTTACAATAAGATAGCCAAATTTGCTACAAGCTCCAGTTACAGAACACATCACTGTGTTGCACTAAAAGAACTAAAATGGCTAGAGTTACCACAACTACTTAACTACCACCAGCTAGTTACTGCATATAACATCCTTAAGTACCCTGAAAAAAAACATCTATATCCAATCTTCTTAACCTTTACACCGCAAATCGGCATCTCTGATCTAGTGACAAATCTCTCCTCTGTGTCTCCAGAGCAAACAATACTGCAGGCAAAGTGTTCTTTTCCCACACCGTTGCTAAAAACTGGAATTCCCTTCCCCATTCTCTGGCCACTGCCTCTACCACCCTACAATTCAAAAACTCCCTCAATTCACATCTATTAAACACCTGGTTATGTCCTTGCATCACTTAACCTTTACTTTCCCATCTCTCCCCTTCTTTTTCCAAATTCCAAGCTACTCACGTTAACCCACTACAGTATTAAACCCGCCAATAACTCTGGCTATGAGTTGCTACTTCTCATAGTGGGTGATTGTTCCTCTTTTTCTCACAATCATTATACACCTGCACATTAAATGGAATTCCTGACTGTTTCTCCTGGAAAATGTCTTTTTCCAATTTATTTTATATATTTTCAGTGTTTGTCTGGCAAAATGTCTAACTCCATGTTGTATTATTTAAATGACCTTCATATAACACTGTATACATTTGCTTCTCTTGTTTTTTTTTTTTTGTAACAATGTTTCGGAGCTTTTCTGCCCGGGCATCCGCTGTAAATGGACCTGGTCCAGTTGGAATTTCCCTGTTAACAAATGTAAAATAAATAAATAAATAAAAAATAAATAAATGACCGATACTGCAGTACACCAAAAGGGGTTGCAGCACTCCTGATTGTGTTGTCATTCAGATATTAAACTGTGGCCTCATCTGCTTGAGTTAGTGGTAGCTCAGGAAGTTGTAAAAGATTCCACATCAACTCTCAAAAAGAGAAGGGGAAGTTACCTGATACCCTTGTGAAACTTCCCCTAATGATGCAAATACCATCTCTGTTGTCCCCTGAAAAGAGGCTACTAACCTAGTGTGACTAATCTGGTCAACAAAAGGATTAATAAATAAATAAAAAATAACCATCTGTCTATATAGCCATGAGCTTGTATTGCAGCCAGATCTGCTGCTTGGTTTTCACTGCTGAAGCACACTTTGTGTGTCTCTGAATCACACACTCACATGCACACACACGCGCACACACACACACACACACACACACACACACACACACACACACACACACACACACACGCACACATGCACACACGCACAACACATGCACACACACACACTCTACGTTTATGACTACTCATCATGAATAATTGCGTATCACAATGGAGTTAAGGTTACTGAATCCCAGACAAGGTCTTTGTTTGCTATTAAAAATACTACTGTCTGCCATCTTCTAACATTAAAAAAAGGTTGTGACATTCCTATTGCTATATTTGAACTCATTGCTTGTTGCACAAATTGCAGAAGGTAAAATGTATGACTAGTATGAGAATAGTAAGATAAGGAGAACACAAGAAGGTGCTTTAAAATGAGTTTTAAATGTTTTATATCCATAAACTTACTTACAAAGCTTAACATACTATATAAATCATTACAAATGGCTTTGGCTGTGCTCAGATATAGAAAATTATTTTCCACTGTACTATATCAATAACATACACATTAGCTGAACAAAAATATAACTCCACTCCACAAAAGACTTAATGCTTAAATCATCACTTCTTGTTTCTAAATGTTGTGCAGCCAAATGGATAGTCGTTTTTAATCCTACTTTGTGAAGTGTAAGAACTGTTAGTTCACCTCAGAGTACAAGGCATTATATGCAGTCATCCACAGCTGATGAGATACAGTCAGCCTAATGCACTGAGCATTGATAGATGCTTCACAAACAATATGATTTCACAGAAAAAATGGTCTGTGAAAGCTAGTCTAAGGACTGAAATAATTAAAAAATATTTACAAACCTTGCATTTACAAGAATAAAAGATGAGGTTTTCTATTCTCAAAGAAATAGACTATTTTTTACACTACGTATTCACCTCATATCATCCTATACCTTATTCACATTTAAAACAACAGAGAAGATGTAGGAAGTATACTGTAACAAGTTAGAGCTGGATGCAATATTAACCATCTGTGTATATTAACATTAGATTGTACTTCAACTAAATCTGCTGCTTGGCATTCACTGCTCAAGCACACTATGTGTGTGTCTGAATCGCGCGCGTACACACACACACACACACACAAATACACACACGCACACACATGCAGACACACACACACACACACACACACACACAAACACACACACACATACACTTTAGAAAGATGAAGACAGATATATCACTTTGTATTATCGACATTGTCATTCATTCACCACATATAATCTATTCAGTTAGACTTTGAGGCACAAAAGCAAACTAAAACAAACAGAAATCATTTATAACACAATGGAATGATTTACGCTGAGATACAAAAATGCTTGCAATGAAGGTGAAGCCTTAACATGGCAATTTTGCCCATCATGTTAAGCCTTTCTGATTTTTAAACTGTCCTGCTGCTCAGGTTTTCCCCTTGTCGGGGTTTCACTCATTGTTTTAGTTTGTTGTTTGGGATATTTTTGCAGTGACCCTAATGATAATGGACATCAGCTGGGTATAACAGCCCTGTGTTTCTTATGCTTAGTCAAACACTCTGCTTGTGCTGTGCTGATGAGGTCATAACAAGGCTGAAATATGCATATTCACAGCTAGTGGGGTTTGACTTTATTGGCCTGAAATTGTCCAGTAAAATGATGAAACAAGTCATGGGCATTCAGAATTGCCAATGGGCAGAAACACCTGATGTTCATAAGGATCATTTGCATATATCCCATGGGCCTCTGATGCAAGAGGTTTGGGAGGTCACTCAGTGGAAGTTCTAGCTTTGCTGGAGTTTTCATTTTGTTTTTACTGATTGTTTTTCCAGTGACCTTCGCACTCATTGTTTTAGTTTTTTGTCATGCAGGTGGAATATGCTTGGAAATTTTTGTTTTCAACTATGGGTGTGTTTTAATGTCCATGCTTTTTGTTTTGTTTCAAAATTGTTCAGGTTTGTTTGTAAGTTATTATTGACTAGATTGTAAGCAGGAATACATTTGTAGATTACAACATAATCTGCCTATCAAATGAAGTTTGATAGGTGAAGATAAGGAGACAGGTGGTTTTTGATTAAAGTAAATATTAGAGAGTCAAGTACAAGGCCTTGAGGAACCACTGATGGAGTGGTTGTCAGGGAACAGAGGGCAGTCCTGGCATTCCTGGCAGGCAGTCGAAATGTTTGGTTTTAAAGACTGATTTGCAACCATTCAGTTGTGGATGGTGTGAATGTTCCAAAGCTAGGAGCTGCTAAGGAGTTTAGTGATAGGTTATAGGTTAGCATTTGGAAGAATGGCATCCATAAACGAGAGTTTTGTTGTCTGAGTACTTATCTCATTGCCACTCTCATACTGAAGGACACCGATTATTCTGATAATAGGTAGTTTGTTCATATATTGCTCTTTCAAGCAATTTGTAAATATGTGGTAGAAGAACTATATGTCTGCACTTGAAATAATGGTCGGTGTGGTACATTTAGCAACAGGAATCACAATACCATCTTCCATATAATAGGAAATTAATGCTGGCAGTGGAAGACGTTGAAGAGATGGCAGGTCTGCACTACAGTGTTATGAAAACAGTCTGATAAATCATTTGCTATCACTTCATGGTGCATCATAATTTGGTAGAGGATCTATGAGCTTTGCCTTTGTTTCATTGAGATTCTTTTCTGTTTAAAAATATGAGATATGGCTTATTATGGTTGGTAGGTGGTATGTTAGTTGAAGTAGTGAGCAAGGGTGGAAGGTTAGAGAATTCTTGAGTCAATTCTGCTGTTTTGAATGAGAGTGAAATAAAGGAAGATTTACTTCCGTTTATTTCTTGCTTACTTAATTCCAGAATTTCTTTGGGTTAAGCAAGTCACTGGATTGTTGTTGAAATAAATAGATTGTTTTCCATTTTCTACTTTTTTTTATTGCAAAACATTGCTATTTTGAGTGTGATCATCAATTAAACTGTTTTTTTCATAGATAACAAGTATTATATCTTTGTCTAAATTACATCTGTAGTTCTTTGATCATCCATATTTCCTTTTTGGCTTTTCAGACTTAACACTTTATGGGAAATAATTGTTTTACAAGCTGTATTAAAATAAATGAACCAGACTGTATGTAATGGGGTTGGAAAAATGTATTTCCAGTTATAGCATCTAAATGCATATAAATAACACAGATATGTGCTGGGGTTTCTTTTCCTGATGTGCTTGAAGATAAGTAGTGCTCTGTGGTTTCCTTTGTCTAGCAGAAGGTTATTTCACAGTGGCTACTTATATTAATAACTAAAAGAAGTGTACTTGTTTGGATTTGTTAGTAGTAAGGAGGCATCTCTCTCTCTCTCAGTTCCATCCAGCACATCAAGCAATGAGCGCCCCTCAAGGCACTCATTGTTTCTGTAGTGGTTATGGCTCTACGGGGTTGGTTTGCGAGCCCAGCACCCAACCTTCCTCAGAGGGTGTACTGCAGACACTGACACACACATTCACACCTAGGACCAATTTAGAGTGTCCACTACACCTACTGCATGTCTTTGGAATGTGGGAGGAAACTGGAGTACCCAAGGAAACTCACACAAACACAGGGAAGACATGCAATCTCCACACAAAAGGCACTCCAGCTGAGAATTAAACAGCAAACCTTTTGCTGCCCACTAAGGAGGTATAGAAGTAAGTAATTACTGCATGCAAAGTTTTGGCTTAGATGGTTTAACTGAGAAAGAGACTGAAGTTGGTTAGACAGCCTGTTAGAGCATCCACAGACGGAAAATAAAGGTAAGTATTGGGATGCATTTTTATTTGTGCTATGAGTCAATAACTTTCAGATAAGCTGCAGAAAGGCAGAAATAGAGACTTGTGGATGTAGTAAACAACAACTTTAGTTAGGTTTGAGTTATGTATGTACAGTATGTAATGAGTCAGTTTGGGCCAAAATCTTCATTTAAGGATCGTGGAGTTATAATTTTATAATGCATATTGGCTTTTACAGGAAGGATGCATCAATTATTAAATGATTCTGATGCTGGGAAATGGAGATGCATGTTATGGAGGAGGATTTCAGCCATTCACAAATTGTTACAATGAGCCAGTCCTCTTGTTAGATCCAGGCATCAACTTTCTTCCATTTGTCACTTATGGGATCAATATCAATGTCTGATTTTTAAATTCATGCTCGCTAAACTGTCTTGTGGTAGGTGCAGGGGAAGCTGGTACTGAGAAGGTAGACTGCAGTGACTATGTTGGATAGTAGGAGAAAGGGAGAAGTCCAATGTTATGTCACTGTATCCTAACATAATATTATTAAGAAGAAAGCAGCATGACCTTTACAGAGGTGTAATAATTTCTCTGTGGTAGTTTGGTGAGATGGGTGATACTGTTATCTTTTGTGTAGTGATAGTATCATGTAGTGTGTAAATGTGAACATGATTGTAGGATTACTGAGGCCGTATCTCTGATTTATGTAAAAGTAAAGTTAGAATGAATGCTGTTCATAGATACAATGCACAGACGTCAAAGTGTATTCTTCAATAAAGGAGTGAGTGTTCAAGTTTTGCTGGTCAGACTTGATGAACTAGTTTGCAATGGCATCATTAAAGGTTAATACACTAAAAAAGAGGGTTACATATGACAAAGAATTGTCTTTCCCCAGGAAAAGAACAAGATGTGTAATCATTTTCTTTAAAGCTTATTTAATCCCAGAATGAATATATAAAATAAATATAACTATTTGCCCACATTGGTGGCAAGATGGCAACCAAATAACCATTTGACTTCATTGTTGATGGCTTTGCTTCTGAATATTAAATACTGGTGGAAAATAAAATCATAAAAAAGTGAAGGCAAGATGAAGGCAGCTGTCATTTGGTTTCTGGAAGTGGTACTGATAATACATCAACAGACATTAGAAAAGGAACATCATAAGTCAGTCTCTTTCCCATCAAAACCAACTACGGTGGCATACAGTGATAAAGACTTGACTATAATATGGGTGTGCTGAGTTCAGTTAGTAACTCAGGGACTTGAAGATGATATGGCAGTGTCTGAGGTAGGGAACAGAGCAGAATACATACATCTGCATTTCCTCAGAGGAGGGGGTGGTGTTGTGGGGTATTTCCTGGGAAACACCTTTCAGGTAAGCAAACCACCACCTACTGCCAGTCTTCAGTTCAAAGGTTCATTGGCAAATACTAGGCTAGCTGCCCCTGTGGGCTATTTTAAGCCTAGCCAGTTTTCTTTAAGGGTGAGTATCAAACCGTGTACCTTGTGTCTGTGAGGTGAACACTTAAATCATTATGTCAATCCCAACCCCCACTCTTTGTGAGTACATGTTGCCAGTATTGGAACATACACTCACAAAGAGAAGGCACTATGCTCTGCCCAGTGGTGCAGGTGGCCATCCACTGCCAAGAGGTGAGATTAGGACATATAAACTCCTATCTTCCTGTATGGTGTCCCTTTTGGACAGTTCTAGCTCTCCCATAATTTTCTGAATAACTACTTAATATCAAGGAATGAATAACAGAGTGCTTGAGGTTAAGCTTGATGGCCAGCAGGTAAGGGTACAAAAAGCACCTAGAAAAAAGTGTAGGAAAAGTCAGCCCATAATTAAAAAAAAGGCAGTACTCTTTTTTTGTCTAATTGCATGGTGCTGCCGGGCTTTTTCTGTTTTCTTTATTTTCCTTTATTTGTATTTTCTTCTATTCTTCTTAATAATTATAGCAGCTATTTATCAGATGCAAATGAGCTGTACTAAAATTATTTATTTATTTTGCTGAAAAACATAGTGGCATAGTGGGTATTCTAATTGCAGAATACTTTCTGACAGACCGGTTTTGGTACTGTGCATGAATATATTTCATTTGTGGATAAAGTGGTTTGGAATATACAAAATCTGTAGTATACTCTACAAAGTAATTTAATAATGGGAGCTGCAGAGACATGGAGGTATAGTCCCAGGATGTGTAGGGGAGGAGAATGGTATATGCACAGGAGACCTATGAAAGGGAAAAACAGGTGTATGTATGTATGTCATTTTACTGTTCACCAAGAAGGATATCAAGTGTATCTGTTGGCATTGTTCAGTTCAGCAGAATTGATGGAATGGATCTCTTACTCACAGTAGAATTTTCTTGTCCTACTAAAGGCTTTTGTATCTCTATTTGTCTTCATTATGTTGCTGGTGCAATTGCAATGGAAAGTGCTTTGGAATAAATAGTGCTTTGTCATGACTATAACATGAAATATTTTTTTGTGAAATACTTGCTTCAGTTGTGTATATGACTGGGCTTATTTTTCTTCCAGAAATTGTGGGAACAAAAGATTTAACCAGATTATTACTGCTGACACTTGCCTTCATCTGGCACTGTGTAGTCAGTCTCTTCTTAGCTGTTTTATCACTAATTATCAAGTCAGAATACTTGCTGTAGTTGTTCTCAGCAATTCTTTAACTATAACTAATGTACAATAGCTGTCTTCATGGGATCATAAGAAATGCAAGGCATTTCAGTCACTAGATCATTTGCAAAGACCCACCCTCATGCTATCTCCCCTTCTCAAGAAGGGCAAATTAGGTTATTTCTGTTGTAAATTTATGGATACCCATCCAATCATCCAGGTTTAATTTGAAGTATGCTAAGATGTCACTTTGCTTAAGTTGTGAAAGAAATCTATTCCAGAGATAGAGCAGGTGTTAGGTAATAAATGAGTGTCTCCGGTGCATTTCACGTGTTTCCTAGTAGAGATTTAAGTCTCTAGTTCTGGCATTAGTAGAATAATATGAGTTGTGAAGATACAGGAAATTAACAAGAATGGGTTCCATAACAGTTTGGAATGCAAAGAATAGACAATTCCTCAAGAGAATATAATAAGCCATGCAAAACAATACAATTTCAATCTTTTCCTAGTAACTCAGAGACTTTAAGTAAACAATATTATCGATTAGGAACGTCTGGGGCATATCCAATTGCTTAATATATCGAAAAATATACATCCCAGTGATAGTATTGTACTCCATAACTGGTCTAAATATGGATGTGTACAGAGGGATGATAACTACTTACTCAATAACTGGTCTAATTAGGGATCTGTACAGAGGGGTGATAACTTCTTACTCCATAACTGGTCTAATTAGGGATGTGTACAGAGGGATGATAACTTCTTACTCAATAACTGGTCTAATTAGGGATGTGTACAGAGGGGTGATAACTTCTTACTCCATAACTAGTCTAATTAGGGATGCGTACAGAGGGATGATAACTTCTTACTCCATAACTGGTCTAATTAGGGATGTGTACAGAGGGATGATAACTTCTTACTCCATAACTGGTCTAATTAGGGATGGGTACAGAGGGATGATAACTTATTACTCCATAACTGGTCTAATTAGGGATGTGTACAGAGGGATGATAACTTCTTACTCCATAACTGGTCTAATTAAGGATGTGTACAGAGGGATGATAACTTCTTCTGATGTGGATAATATATCTTTAGATATTAGTTGTCCTAAATAGAAGGATTTTGACTAATGTTGCTTCAGTATGGTCAAAGCAGGTTGAAGGGTCAACCCAGGTCTAAAATTCCTAGGACTACATTGTCATTTTGGAGTTGGATAATGGCTATACTCAGGGGCGGCTCATGCTAAAGGACTGCAGGACTGCAGCCCCCCACCTGTAGAAGAAAAGAAATAAAAAAATGAAATACAAAATTTAAAAAAAATTGTGAGTCCCGGAACTCCACGCATGCGTATTTGGAGTTCCTGGTACTCACAGACCTACAGACTGCTGTGTTAGGTAGTCTGGATAGGGGAAAAAGGCATTTCTGTCCTGCAGCCCCAGAAGTCTGTGCAGTGATGGCCACACAGAACAGAAGGACACTGGACTGCATCACCCGTAGGCTGGAGCCTGCAGCCTATTCTCGCGGAGCCAGGAAACCCCAGCCTACTCTCACGGAGCCAGGAAACCAGCCATTAGCACTAGTTTGCATGGGTGGGCTAAGGAGAAACCAGCCGTTGATTCTGCAACCGGATTAAGGTATTTTGCACTGGCGGGCTAAGAAAAAAACAGCCATTGATCCAGGGCTGCTGCGGATTATTCAGGTAAGGTTGATGCGGGCTATGGTGTGTGTGTGAGTGTGAGTGTGTGTGTGTGTGTGTGTGTGTGTGTGTGTGTGTGTGTGTGTGTGTGTGTGTGTGTGTAATGTCCCAGTTGCTCTATACTGGTGGCTAGAGAACACATGGTGGTGGGTAGAGAATACTCAGGCTTGAACCCTGTACCTAGGGTGCAGGTGGCAAGGGTCCTGAATTCCCTACCCACCACCATTTGTAAAACGTTTGCAGATTTTTGCCTCATATTTGTTTTGTTCCTCATAAAATCTGTGGTTTCTGTATGTTTGTTTTAACTTGCCAAGTCAGTAGTGCAGTCGTGCACTGGTAGTATTGTTGCCTAACAGCTACAGGCTTTCTGGTTTGATTCTTGGCTGTGGTGCCTTCTGTGTGGAGTCTGCATGTCCTCCCATCTTACAAAGACATGTGTCTGGAGTGTTTGTCCCTGCTCTGCTGAAAATTGGCTTTTGTTCCAAGTCAGACTTTCCAGGTTAACAAATGTTAAATAAAAATAACAGGCATTTGAATTTCAGACTTCATATTATTCAGAAAGTACATGGTAACACAAAACCTTTTATTCCAGCAAGTTTCTAAGTTTATAACACAGATATTTGAAATTTGTCCCTATTTTTGGGACTGTATTCCCCCAATATTGGCTTTGTCCAGGTTTTTTGTGCTAAGGTTGAGAGCTATGGTGAGAACTGAATTCAGTGAATATGTTTGGAGGCTGTATTCCCCCATTACTGGCTTTGTCCACGTGTTTTTTGCTATGAGGTTGAGAGTTATGGTGAGAACTGAATTCACTAAATGGTAGCCATTTAAGTTTCAGTCTTCCTCTTTTTCACAAAGCAGCTGACTTGGCATAGTGGTATGTTGCTCTGACTGTTTTGCACAGGGTCCCCCTGGGTTCAAGATGTGGCAGTGAAATGTATGGCGGTAACACAGCATTTTGTTCTAGCAACTTTCCAACATTATACAAGCAATGTTTAAAATGTGTCCCTGGTTTTTGGGCTTTTGTCCCCCCCAATAAATTTTGGCTTTTTCCAGATTTCTTGTGCTGCAAAGTTCAGAGATACAGCTGAGTGTCAAGTAGATTTTACAAGGAGCTGTGAGCTGCAGGGGAACAAAAGTTTAGTGCTGCTTATGCTGCATCTGCTTGCATTGTTAATAGTACAACAGGTAATGTACTTGCTTTTGATACAGAAGGGTGTGGGTTCTACTCCCACAGTAGGTAGATGCATTGCTGATACTGTACTGCCTTGTAAAGGGGGTGGATGCTGCAGTCCTTTCTGGTGAAGATACCTAGTAACTATGAACCTGTTATCAGTTTGCCATCCATTTCCTATTGTGATATTACTAGCTTATCATTTTTTAATGCAACATAGGCAATTTATTCCTCAAGGGCAACAGGCACTTTATTTGTAGATGAAACAATGACATATAAAGTTGTTTGATAACAGCAACCTCTTCATTAGTTACAGATTTCTTTAATGTAGAATTATTTAGATGGTTTTTACTTCTTTAGAGATTGTGCATATTTACTGATACTGGTGGACTGTAGAAGTTTGAGTAGACTTTTAGAATGGAAATATTCTGAATTGGGCAGTTTTGTCATTATTGGTGCATGCATTTTGTTTCATTGTTTACTGGAAAAATGTTCAAAACAATGCATTTTAAATGCTGTCTAACAACTGTACTGTATTGTACAAGGTCAGGAAGGTGTATCGAACAGCATGTGTATGTTTCGTGTTCAAGGGGCCTATGATTTGAAAACAGCCCAAAGTTAATCTTTATCTGCCACTGGAAAAATTTATTTTCTTTGAATGTGGGTTTCAATGCTGTTTCAATGAATGTGAGTTTCAAGGTCAGAGAAGTTTTAATGCTAAGTCTATTTTCATTGTGAGACTGCATTGCTTTATTTAGCAGATATCTATTAGGGTTTGTGCTGTAAAATGCAAAATAAAACTTTCAAATGAAATCCAAATCATTGCAGAAGTAGAGCAGTATGCACATTACAGTGTTTATGGTAAATGGGGCAAAATAACCAAGGAATGGGACATTGGAATAGCTGCAGGGGGGAGGCTCCATTCAACCATGAGTTTGTGAGGGGGGGCAGCAAATTCACACAGCCTCGGCTGAACTATACCTCTCAACTGTCCAGATTTTTGCAGAATGAATAGATTTTTGCTTCTTATTTTTGGTTGGTTCCTCATAAAATTTGTGGTTTTCTGGCAAATCATTTAGGAATGAAGTCATTAAATAATGTTAGACATTGAGTTTCAGACGTCATAACCTTCAGAAAAATGCATGCTAAAGCAAGACCTGTTATTCTATCAACTGTCTTAAGTTTATACAAGAGCAATTTTTAGTACTGTTTGAATGTTCCCCCAATAAATATATTTGGCCTTGTCCAGATTTCCTGCATTATGAAGTTGAGAGGTATGTGTAAATAAATTGCTTTATAGAATTAGGAATATCCAAACCTCTCAACCACCCCCAATTTTGACTCAAAATGTTGCTCTCCCCCTAATAATCCCTCCGCAAAATGGCAATTTTGGAAGAAAACATGGAGGGTTTACAATTATAAATAACTGTAATGATCAGAGTTATAGTTTGCTTTTATTTCAGAAATGCATGTAGATGCTCTTATTTTGTCAGCTGCTCAAGTTAACAGTACTAATATTTATTTATTTATTTATTTATTTATCATTTGTTGACTGGGAAAGTCCGACTAGGTTCCACAGAGCCTGTTTTCAGCGGAGGCCCGGGGAGAAATGCTCCAGATGCATGTCTTTGGACATATTATATTTTATATATATATATATATATATATATATATATATATATATATATATATATATATATATTATATACATACAATATTAAAAAGGTGTCCCTTCTTTGACAGGATCCCAGCTGTATTGTGTGGCAATTTTATATTTTTGCATTACATTTTTGGTCTGTTTTTCATAAAATTGCGGTTTTCTGGCAAATTAGTGGCAAATCATTAAAGATTGAAAATAGAAAATAATGGCAGACATTTGAGTTTCAGATTGTATACCCTTCAGAAAATTCATACTAATGCAAGACCTACTACTATTATCTTTCTAAGTTTATAAGAACAATATTTAAAATTTGTCCTTATTTTTGGGCTTGTGTCCCACTTCTATGTATGGCTTTATCCAGATTTCTTGCTTTGAGGTTGAGAGGTATGAGTGTCAGAGCCATCACCGACAGCCAGAGACATTTCAAATTGTGACATACTTGTTGCACCCCACTACCCCATGTAGTGACTCTGAATGTGTCCAAGCAAGGCAAGGAGCAGTTATGCAGTTAAGTGTGCAGAGTATTCCCCCATCCAAGGTAGACCACAAGTACGACCATGGCTTTTCATCTGTCCTTGATTTTGCAGAATGTTCTGTTTTTTTTGTCATATTTTTATACTGTTGATTTATGCTTCTTATTATTCAGAAAATGCATGCTGTCACAGTGCCCTGTTGCTCTGTGGTTAAGTAGCAATGCTTTAATGACCATCAGGTAAGGTTGTCAGAGAATTTAAGATGCAAGTAAGCTTTAATAAGCATACTGTTAAAGAATTACCAACATTGAAAGCCTTTTCGTTGTTGCCATGCAGAGAATATTTACATAATTAGATAACGTATAAGCCTTAGGTAATGAAATGCATATGACAGTATTTGTAATAAAGGACAGGATTACAGTATTTTCAGAATCTCATTATATTTGTTGGAGACTTGCAGTCATCTTTGCAGGCTTTACCTATAATCTAAACAGAATGCTAGCTTATCATGTGTGGTCCATAACTTCTGCAGTAATCCTTTAAGCAATTTATCTTGAGCTTGTTTCTTGTTCGCTGTTCATTTTTACTTTGATCATGTGTTCTCCATGAAACAAGTAGATAGTTGTTGTTAGGCAGCAGGTCTTTTTTGGATAAGAAACATTTTTTACAAGTGGGGGCATCATAGAGATTACTACTTTTAGTATGTTACCTGGTGATTTTATAAAGCTGAATATAAATTATAATTAGAACTGCAGTGCAAGGAGAAGTGGCTTGAGTTGAGGGATGCCTTTTTTATACTTGATTTTGACTGGCATTCCAGTAATGTATTTAAAAAGTAATATATTTTTTCATGCCTCACAACATTTGTGTTTCCATCTAGATATTCAGTAAGTTGTCATGTAGCCAAGGCATTTTACACTTCATTTTGTCTTGCTTAGACTTTCATAACGATGGTTTGGCACCCAGGGCAGTGTATTTAATTAAAGTTCCAGTTGTGTTTTTTAGCATAGACCCACCCCTTTCTAGTTGGCCACACCCCTTCTCATTGGCCCCACCCATTCCACCATCTCCTGCAGCCCTCCTTTAATTTGAAGTCACCAGCCGCCACTGGCTACACTGTTCACTGAGGGAGAGAGGGTTTTTTTTATTACCAAACGAGACAATAGTTTTCTATGTACCTTTTATGAGGGTTTGTTACTTGGATAATGAATGGGTATCATTGGCCGTGTCTCACCTATGGCCAATTTAGAGTATCTATAATCCACCTACTGCATGTCTTTGGAATGTGGGAGGAAACCAGAGCACCCAAAGGAAACCCGCATGACCACAGGGAGGACATGCAGACAACACACAGAAGGCACCGCAGCTGAGAATCGAACTGGACAACTTCTTGCTGTGAGGTGATAACGCTAACCATTGCACCACCTTAGCCACCCCCAATGTTTTTCTTTTATTAATATCTGTGGCATTCGAGTGTATTATAGCTAATGATGGCTGTGACATCTAGGTATATCATCTTTGTATTATGTTTATCTTTATTTTTGTAAGTAACATTACTTACCTAATTTAATTTCCTAGGATTATGCTGCTAAATTGAGGTATTGGTGACTTCAGTTGTTAGCATTGCAATTGGAAGTTGAAGAGTCTACCTAGATTTAGCTACTGATAACATGATAATCTGTTAATTTTTACTGTGCAAACGGTAGTAGGGGAAATAAAACTAGGTAACTTACGGTTTGTTCTAGTAAAGAATGGCAGTCATTGGGTGTCAGTGGATTTTAATGTTAGTATAGTGTGAAGTAATTTTGAGACTAATGATTTATAAAAAGTCACTCTTACAGTTCAAAATAGGACTGGTCAAGTGTTTATAACCTTGTATAATGTATAGTGCCATTTAGGATTATATAAAGATATTTGGTTACATTGCTTTTATACAATGCATGGAAAACTGAATCATTGTTTTCTGTGTCAGTGTTAATAAGTATCATATAGTACATTTTGAGGTATATTCATATTGTCAGCATCTGCAAAGTGTGCCAGTGTTAATTAAAACTGCAGGTAATACTGACTACTTTACTACATCTAGAATCTCAGGCATGATTAAATGTTGTCTTACTTCTTTAATGCAACCAAAACTGGATTATAATAAAACCTTGTGGTATCCATCACATAAATAAAAAAGTAGTCTGTTAGAAGGAGAGCAATGAAATGTAACAACTATTCAGAGGGTTAAGGCTCTCACTTATAATGAAAGATTAGAAGAAATTAACCTTACTCAACTGCATGCAAATTAATACTGTGGAGACTTATTAACTGTATATAAAAGTTGGATTGATGCTTACCTCAGGGAATTTATGGGTCTAAAGAGAAGCAGTACAGAGAATTCCTCCAAGCTGCTAAGAACTTTCTCTAGAAATAAAATTACTTTGAGATCTTCTCAGAAAGAATGATTGAGGGTTGGAACAAGCTTCCATTATAAGTTAGAAAAAGTGAAAGACTTGGAGAATGAACTACAGTGATAGATGCATATAGCCCTGATGGATTTGAAATCTGGAAGGCTAATGTGCCTTTGGTCTGTATCTGAATTCAAGTATGCATGCATACCTATCAACCACTTTGTGTAAGAATTCTGGACAAGGCCAAAACTAATGAGAGAATGAAGGCCCACAATTAGACACAAATTTTAAATATTGCTTTTATAAACATATAAAGTTGATAAATTAACTCATTTGGAATTAATATGCATTTCCAGGATGACATATGAAACTCAGATGCTTATCATTATTTAGTGACATTAAACCTCAATGATTTGCCAAAAAAGCACTTTTTTTGAGAACCAAACAAAAAATATGAGGCAAAATCTGAATATTCTGCAATATTCTGTATAACTGAAAGGTATGTAGGTATAGTAACCAATACAACCAAAGAGAGAATGCAGAGAAGTGTAGTAATGTGATCACATTCAGAATTTGCAAAAATTCTAAAATGAAAAATGTAAACTTCTTAAAGGTTTTGCAAATTATAAAATGTTTGAACAAAGTATTGTTGAGGTTCTCTTTCTTTAAATCAAGACTGTTCTCATAAATTCATTTTTTTTATCTGTCACTCAGTTTTACCTACATAAAAGGTATTGCAGGGGATGCATTGACTTAGACAGTTTCAGTTTAGAAAGGTAGAGGTTTCAGAACAACCAGGGCTGTGAAAAGAATATTTAAGCAAGCAGCGACTGATCTGACACTTAAAGCTAGATGCCTGCACTTATCCTGGTATTAATGTTCATTGTTCTATTGTTCTGATTTTAAAATACAGACAATTCATTTAATAAGCTTATTTATTTGTTATTTAGTTGCGATGATAAGTTTTCATATATGTAGATTTGCATTTTCTGTTGTTTTATGATTGTTTTATTTATGTAAAGTCCAAAAGTGATAGGGTAGAATGGGTTATTTAACTTTACGTTTCCTGCTGTTTTATGATTGGTTTATTTTTGCAAACTCTGAATGTGATTGGGTAGAACAGGGCTGTTTATGATTGGTTTACTTTTGTAAAGTCTGAATGTAATTAGGTATAACAGGACTGTTTTATGATTCTTTTATTTTTGCAATGTCCAAAATCAATTGGGTGGAAGATGTTACTTAACTTTGCATTTTTTGCTGTTTAAGATCAATTAATGTATGTAATGTTTGAAAATGATTGGGTGGAACAGGGGATTTAATTTTGCATGCTATTTCCTTCAAGCAGTTTTGAAAAAGTCCTGTGATAGGACAAAAGTGCTCAGCTGCTACTTGCCTTCATTTTGTTTTGCTTTTAAACAGAGTTTTACTTTTAAATATTACTCCTGGACTAAGTCTTTGTGGTACACCATTGGAGATAGAGGTGTTTGTTGTTAGGTATGTATGCATGTATATAAGTGCAAAGCAACTGCCTAAAATATTAATTTTTCTGAACATACAGTACCTCCGTCTAATGTAGGAAGCACTTTATACTCCTGCTTGTGACATTAGGTGATTTTTGATAACTGCAATAATGCACAGAGGGTCTGGATGCTAAAGGGTATTACCCAATATTCAGGGTTGTTGTGAGACATTAAATGTAGTACGCATTTCACAAATGAAAGTAAAATACAGTATACATTTAAGAAATTGTCCACAACAAAAATCGGGAGAGGTGTCTTGTTGTTGTTGTTGTTGTGTCTTTCGGCTTTTCCCGGTTAGGGGTCGCCACAGCGGAACTCCGGTCCGCTAGTGATTAGCAGTAGATTTTTATGTGCCGAGTTGCCAGCTCTGATGCACAACCTTCAACGAAGGTACGCCCATTCATGCATATCTCCACACAGAAGATGCTCTAGCTGAGAATCGAACAGGACAACATCACACTGTGAGGCGACAACGCTACCACAGCGCCACCACCGCATCATAAGAATAGATAATGACTCATGTCCCTGTCTCCTCATTCCTGTGTGCTAAACAAATACATTGTTGACAATATCCAATGATATCACTAAGGCACTGTAGATTCAGCACCTACAGTAAATGTTGGAGATGTGCTGTGGTTGAGGCTGATTATTTTCAACTAATTTGGGGTGTTCTTCTGTCGAGCCATCATGGTGGGATCTAATTGGTTTATAAATACCAATCTTCCAGTTAAAGGCCAGTAATTTGGATAATACTATGTATTTTTGGTTTCACAGTGTTATACTCACTATTGGATTCTTATTTTTTCAGCACTGGAATAGTACGCCCAGCAGTTGGAGGAACTAGTTTCATAAACTGTGTTATAAGTTGAAGAAATGGACTAAAGTGCATCTAGGCATGAAGTGATGGAATAAAGCAGGACCATTACTGTTGTTTATTTGGACAGAAACCATTATAAGTAGAAGACCAACATCACATTGTGCACTTCCTTGCTGCATTTCTGTATATTTTGCCTTTTGTATATATGGTACACAGATGGAGTTTTTAGTGCTAGTTAATGAAGAGTATTTAGGCTGTGATCTAACTGCTTTTTATACTTTTCCTTACAGTACACAATAAAGCTTCAGAAGCCCAAAACTAAATGACCACAGTGGACATCCTTCGAAGAAGACCATATAAGTCAGGGGACTTAACTAGAATTAATTGAGTAAGCAATTGTTTTACACCTTTAGTTTGAAGTCCTTCTGCTGACATTTGAATTGAACTATTTGAATTGACCAGGCTTAGATGGCACACATAGCCTAGTTCCTACCTATGAACCTATGAACCAGTGATGCAGTAGGGCTGGAAATGTATGCTCCTCCCTTTTCTCCTTTCTGCATAGCCTTGGGCTGCACAGTCTGCTTTGGCATTTTTTATACAGGCCACGCATGCAGTATTAAAGATGCAATTGCTACTGGAGCTGGAGAGACTCTATGAGTAGTCTTTTTGTTCCATGGTCCACAAGACTGGTAATTTGGGATTGGCCATTCACAACCATATCCACAACCTGCTCTTCAGGTACCTGGGTCTCTAGCATTTATATATATTATTAATGGTTTGGTCTGAGCAAAACTTCTGTGTTGTCATGTTTGCTTAAATGGCAACAGAAGTATTATACTGACAGAAAAAAACAAAAACAACAAATATATATATATATATATATATATATATATATATATATATATCGTCATTTTAATAAATTAAGACAGACCCACTTTTCCTGTAACATTCAGCTAAACAAAAATGTTGGTTAAATGCAAGAAGACATTCAGTGGGATCTTCGTTGTGTTACACGGATTGTTTTGTTTGGGAGGCAGAAAGCTAGGCAGCTATAAACAGTTATACTATAGTGTGTGTGTGTGTGTGCGTGTGTGTGTGTGTGTGAATAGATGGAGACCAATTGCTTAGCAGATAAAATGTCTCATGTTATTTTAAGTATTACCAGCAATATTAACACTGGTTTTAACTTAAACAAGCAATCGTTGCAAGCAGCACCGTTTAAGTAATCTGGTAATTTTTCTGTAATCGAATTTAACTAGCTGCTGAAAACTGATGCTTAATTACAAATTGCAGCTTTTAGGACATGTTTGCCTAGAGCAGGTCTTCTTGTACAATAGATACATTTAACAGGCTTACATCGTGTGGACATCTGAAAAGCCACCGGCGCGATTTATTAAAGGACTCCTGACAGCTGTTGCCTCTTTTAACTCAGTTGATTTAGATTTAGTCCTACTGGGAACAACAAGATTTCTGATACCACAAGGCTTAACTCTATTTGGCAGGCTTTGACAAATTTGCTTCCATCTAACAAACCAGTTTTAATAGAAGTTCAATCTCTATTCATTCAAGGGAAATTTGCTATAATCTCCAGACGTTTCACGTGTGTGTTACACAGTGGTTCTATAAAGTATCCATTTAATAAACGGAAAAAAATGTACTTCAGACTTTCTTCAAAGTAGAAGTTTTATTAAACGCGACTTAAAAGGCACTTGACCATTGAGATACCAACACACGCACACACACACGCATGCATAGGTCCTATGTTGCATCATTTTTAAACATTGCGCGTCATACTATAAACGGACAATCGTACAACTAACTGGTAGCGGCCTCTCTGCACACAAAAATATTTTGACAGTCAACCACTGAACGTTAAGCTTTTTTACATGCTAGCAATCATTTTGCCACTTTCCGTTTTTAGATAGATTTATTGTTTGTTTAGGATAGGTTGTCATGTCATACTGCACACAGTAATAAGGTGACAGTTACTTTCACACTTTTTTTTCAGGATCTGCCTATGCCTATTACTAAGTGCTCTCTTGTCTTCTTTGAGACCTGCCACTGAAGGTGCAGAGAGGGCAACTGCCCCTGTGTTATCAACAGCTCTGCTACCAAATGTAAAAAGCAGCTTCTGACAGAACTACGGTTCAGACTTGCAGTCTTACCCTCTTCATGACTACCGAGTGAACACGTAGTGTGAAGTGAAGATAAATACTCTATACTGGCGGAGCTCTTCGCGTGCACATACACAAAGCCACACATAGGGTCGGAGGGTGAGCCTGCAAACACGTGACGTCAGAGCGCCTTGGAGTCCAGTGCAGCAGAAATAGGACAAGCAATCGTTGCAAGCAGCACTTCCTAGCTTTTAGCTAGTGGATTGCGCCTCACGCACTAGTAACGGTATCACTATTTTACTTTGCTTACCCTTTGGGGTGAACGAGAATATCCACCTGTCGTTTCTGATTGCTCGTGCGCTCTGTTTGGAATTCTGAGGCATCTGCTGTTCCATTACTGCTTCCTTGACTGCATGATCCATCTGCTTGCGGCTGGCGCGGAATTCTTGATAAGAGATCTGGCAGGTAAATAGTGCTGAACCCTGGAACAGATGACTTGAATGACAATCGTAATAACAACGGACCTTAGCATTGTACGCCACTTAACTACCAATGCTGTTGTAATGCAATTAATGAAATTAAAGTTGCAGATGTAAAGAAATGTTTATTCGCTTCTGTTTTCGGCGGTGTCTTCCTTTGAAATGAATGCTGACTTAGTTAAGTAATTGAATGATAAGCCGGAATGCCTGCATGCACGGACCGCAACTTAACTGAAAATGTTGGAAAATGACATTTGTAATTTGATCTTTATAGGCAAAAGTCTTCGTACGCGCCATCAGATAAATGTCTAATAATGAGATTGTTGTAATAAGTGTTTTAATATCATAGTCTGGCAGCGAGTGTGTTAACTCAAATCATTACTACCACTGGGGCTTTTACCGTCTTCGGAGGAAAATATGCAACAGTAATGCTTTTGAACAGTTGCATCGGGCTATTAGGTCTAGAGATAATAAGATCAGGCTTTAACTAGGAAGTGTGACATTTTAGAATTAAGCTATTGTTAAATGCATGAGTAGGCGTTGTGGTACCAAACCAAGACGAGTTCATTGCAGACCAATACTAAGGAGATTCTGGATACTGTTAAGTTACAAGAGAAATTACTAGACCCCAGAAGATTATACTGTAATAAACGACGTTGCAATAAATAAGTACAGGGTTTTGGACAAACGCTGCAGAAATGTGTGCGGCTAACTGCTTGTCTATAAAATCTGTTCATAAATTGTGTTAATGCGTCTGTTTGCTGCTCAGTTGGCAGCGGAGCAGAGTTCTTTCGTTCAAAATGCTGATCTTAGATTATCCAGCTGTAAACCAGATTTGACAACAGCATGACTTCCTGACAAGACACAAGGGAAATAGCTAGAGAAGGCGGTAGCCTCAGTTCAAATTAGCTCGGAAAGCAAGTCTTACAAAAGTTAATTGTGAAATTCCCAGATCTGAAGCGATACGCTTTCATTGAACAACAGTAAACTATTCCAGCAAGTCATGCACTAACTGTAATTGTAACATGCTGTATCACTTTTAATAAATGCTGCTCGTTGAGCCAATGCACATTACGGAGAATTACAGTCAGAAAACGGTAGTGGTCCCCTTATCCCAGTGCAGTGAGCTGTTTAAATATACGTTATCAGTCCATGTTATGTTGTATTGATTTTTATACCCTTTAGTAAAAGGATCCGTAAATGAATGCGTTGATATGTTCACTTTTCTGTAGGTTCTTACGCGTTTTACAACAGTGCCATTCGCATCAAAACTGTACCTCACATCCTATCTCACCCAATATATTACAGCGTTTTACACATTAGCCAGTTATTGTCTGCTTGTCTTGATCAGATAACATGTTTTACTAGAATAGTGTGATTTATTTTGCGAATTACAGTGCAAAACTACCAGCTGAATGATAATGCTAAAAAAAGAAAGAACAGCTTCGTAAGAAAATGAAAAACTTTCCAAAGCCTGATAGTTTTCGTAAAGTCTCGGTATCGACACCTGTTCATTTTAGCTGCGGTCTTTCGATTTCTGTAGCAGAAGTTATTGAGTGCTGTTGAGGCAGGTACAAATCGGCATGAGCAATTCAGACGGATTCTTCCTGAACTAAACGGTAACAAAAGCGAGACTATTACCCTGAGCACTTTTGAAGAGCTTATAGAAAGCTGTGGGTATTTTACTGAATGGGTTCTTGTGAAACACTTGCACGCACACACAGTCCTCAAATGCAATTTCCCAATGCATGTTGGGATCTTTAGCATGGCCTTGATTTCACTGATAACTTTTCTAGACGTGTCCTTCAAACATACTATTTAAAAAGGCACATGTCTCTTCAAACAAAATAGCCAAAGGGTAGAAGGATTTACTTTTTTTCCCTTCCTACGTGAAGCGCACTTTGAAGAGACGTGAATTCTAAGGAGCTGTCCGTAGTATCTTAGGTGCTGAAGGGTTCTCACTTCCCATACGTACAGATATTCAGATTTAGGATTTGAAGATATTCTTTATTACAATAATGTGTGTGTGTGTGTGTTGAATTGTCTTCTTCTTCTTCAAAAATAAATAAATAATGTGCATTAGTTAGCTATACACCATTGCCTCAGCTATTAAACCTTTATGGCCTAAACATTAACTCATGGGTTCACCGATTT